>NW_006922828.1:115668-121017 GCF_000298275.1 Orycteropus afer afer | reverse complement strand
CAATGACATGAGACAAAGTATATGTGAACTGCTGTATGAAAAGTGAATTTACTCTGTAAATCTTCACCCAAATCCTAATAAAAAAAAAAATCTTAGTTCATAGTACAGCAGACTGACTACTATTAGAATGTGAATGTCTGGACTGGTTACACATGCTTTGGTAAAGCACATTAGTCTTTAAAAATTTGCAGGTATCTGCTGCCTCCAGGGATTGGACAAGAAGAAAATATGCCAATGAATGAATACCCACCCATGTAAAAGATAGGACCATGTGATAATCTTCACTTTTCAACCTTACAGATTATCCAGAAGGCTCCTCATCTCTTGCAGTGGAAACGGAAACATAGCAGTTTTCACATTTCTCGCCATCTCTCAGACAGGTCAGTATTCTGAGGGAAGCACATGCAGTGCCACCTGCATTGCTAAGAAGCAGCCTTGGGAGCAGAATTAAAGGAGTAAGTTCTCACCCTGAACAAAGCGTTAAATTCTTCAGTCTTCTACTGCTCACGTAAGCAGAAGTTCTACACATAATTTCCTTGTGCAATATACTGGAAAATGTCTGTATTCCCTACAAACTTGCACTTACGCCACTTGGGCTAAAAGACCCCCATGGGATCCAGAAACAACCAAACATTCTGGTACCATTATTTATTTCTTATTGTGAATAATAAAAGGAGCTGTGGTGGCATAGTGAATAAGGCATTTGGCTGCTGACCAGGACGATATCCTGGTGCACTCCAAGTGTCTGAATAGATTACACATATGTTCTTTTTGCCTGACTCCGTTATGTTAGTTAATAACTAAATGTCACCCACTTGCAGGTAAAAAGCACCCTCTCAAACCAAAAAAAAAAAAAAAAATCCGACTGCCATCAAGTCAATTCTGACTCATAGTGACCTCCATAGGGTTTCCAATGCTGTAAATCTATTCCAGAAGCAGACTGCTTCATCTCTCTACCATGGAGCAAGAGGTGGGTTTGTACCACCAACCTTTTGGTTAGCAGCCAAATGTTTTAACCACTACACCACCATGGCTCTTTCCCTACACTCCAAATACCCCTTAAAAAAAAAAAAATACCCACCACTCTCGAGTGATTCCGACTCAGCTAGCCTACAGGACAAAGTAGAGCTGCCCCATAGGGTTTCTAAGTCTTTATGGAAGCAGACTGCCACATCTTTCTCCCACAGAGTGAATGGTTTCAAACTGCCAACTTTTAGGTTAGCAGCCAAGCACTTTAACCATTATGCCACCGAGGCTTCTTCCTTACATCCCACCCCTCTTAAAATTCTCCTAATATGTTAATCAGTGTCAGGATGCCTTACACATAGAATTCTCTTTGGTATGCTTTTCCCATGAAAAAGTAAACAGCTTTCTCTTTGCAACACTCACGGGTAAATGAACCTAGTGTAATTCAGTATTAAAAGGAGAATTTTGGTAGTAGAAATACTATGGAATTCAAAGCTCTGATCCCATCAACCTTCCAATTATATTCCCATGAAGAAACTAACGATTATTCAGTAGCCTGTCTGTTTGGGGGCTCTCAAATCTTCACTTCTTTCCCTTATATAGCTCCTGCTGTATACCAGTATAGACATTATATAAGACCTTGCATGTGCCAACCACTTTGTTGGTTGCCAACTTGATATATATTATCTCATTTAATCCTCACAATAGCTCTGTGAGGTGAATGTTACAATTTCTATTTTGTTATGATTCCTCTTTTATTATGAGAAAACTGAAGTCCAGAGAGATTGAATCACTTATCCAAAGTCACATAACTAGTAAGTGGCCAACATAAGATTTCATCCCAGGTCTATCTGAACTCAGAGGTATGTTTTTTCCATGATGGTTAAAAAACCTGACTTGAGCAATTTACTATATGCATCTTCACTTATAATAAAAGGTTGATAAGAGGGAAGAATTAAGTTTATATTCTTCTTCAAAGCACTGATGAAATGTTTGATGTTTAGGTAAGACAGTTTGCATGATAGTAGTGTCTAGATTTCAGCTACCAATGGTGTTCATCTCTTCCAAATTCTTATTTTAGAATTTTACTAAAACGCTTTAATATAAATAGATATTAACAAATGTTAAAGGGAAAAACAGTTCTCTGCCAAAATAAATTTAGGAAACTCTGGATAAGCAAAATTAGAGTGATGTCTTTAGTGTAAGAATTCCCATATCTTTTACTATATTGTACAAAATAATAGTGTTTGTGAATCTCTAAGAGAACAGTATAGTAGTCCCCTGAACTCATTTGACGAAGGTGTTCTTTCTTTCAGGCAAATCATGGAACCTTGTCTTCAGTGCTGTGCTTATCAGGACTTTTGATATGCTAAAGAACATAGTGAATCTCCAAAAGTGGAATAATTTATTTTTCATACATATTTAGCCATGTAATCTTTCCATAGACTATCTTCAGTAAATATTGAATCATGAAAATACATTTGTGATATTCTTCCATAGATTAGTAAATTTGATTTTAAGAAATGCCTTTATCCCAGGACATTCTGTTCAAATAAATTGACTGATTAATGTTGTGGGAACAACAGAGTATGTTTTGAAAATAATAGAACACAGGTGGGAGGAGTGAGAAACATTTTAAAACATTATGACATGAAGAACTTTTAAAAAGTGTTTGAAGATGATTATTACAGTAATGTAAAAGTTCCAAACTGGATATAACCTGAATGTCTATCATAAGAAAATGGTTGAATAAGTTATATATGTCCAAATAACTGTATGTCTTATATGTATTTTTCCTTTGAGAAGTTTTTTAAATTAAAAACGTAAGGGTGATTTATCTCTAAAATTTATAGAAAACTTTAACACTCCAATATAAAAAAAGGCAAACAATCCAATTTGAAAATGAGCAGAGGACATAAACAGGCTCTTCACCAAAGAAGATATTCAGGCAGCCAACAAACACATGAAGAAATGCTCACAATCATTAGCCATTAGAGACATGCAAATTAAAACAACTATGAGATACCATCCCACCCCAGCAATAATAACAAAGTTTAACAAGGACAGAAAACAACAAATCCTGGCTAGGGTATAGTGTACACCATACACTGCTGGTGGGACTGTAAAATGGTACAACCACTGTAGAAAGTGGTATGGTACTTCCTTAAAAAATTAGAAATAGAAATACCATTTGATTGAGCAATCTCATTACTAGGAATATATCCTAAAGAGGTGAGATAAGGACACAAATAGATACATGCACACCCATGTTCATCACAGCACTATTTACAATAGCAAAGAGATGAAAACAACTTAAGTGCCAATCAACAGATGAATGGATAACCCAACTATGGTACCTATATACAATGGAATACTATGCCAAATTAAAGAGCAATGAAGAATCAATGAATCACCTCATAACATGGACAAACTAGGAGGACATAATGCTGAATGAAATAAGTCAGTTACAGAAGGGCAAATATTGTATGAGTCCATTATTTTAAAAAGTCAAGGAAAGGTTTACACAGGGAAGGATATTTTCTTTATTGGTTATCAGGACAGGAGGGGAGGGGTAGAGAAAGGAAATATATGGATACATAAGAGATAAGTTTGATATGGGTGAAAGGAAAAGTAACATAACAAAAGTGTGACTAGCACAATATCACTAAGGAGAAGGAAGACATGGAGAGGTGCACAAGTGGTGTAGACAATAAAGACAAACACTACTGCAGACACAATACTGCATTATCAGTAACAGCAAATACTAATACTAATCTATTGGTGGATGCATAGGTAGACAGGTATGCATAGGCAAATGAGAATATACCCATGACCATACATATGTTTGGCAGACAATATTCCTACATATGTGTTTGTATGTGCTATAAAAATCTTCATATTCAGTTTAAACCTAACAGGAGGCAAATTAGGATAACTTCTTTGCCACAAATAAGCAGTTTGAGGGAGCTGGGCTTACACACTGGGAACCATGGTTTCTGTGGACGTCACTTGCCACAACATGGCATACAAAAATACTGTCCTACATCTTACTTCAGTGAGTAGTGACTGAGGTCTTAAAATCTTATGAATGGCCATCTAAGTGGCAACTATTGGTCTTTCCTCACGCAGAGCAAATAAGGATGAAAAGAAGACTTCAGGCAAGTTTATGGAATAAGTAAACAAGCTACACAGACCCTCTTCAACAAAGAAATGAGAAACCAATTGAAAGAGATACAGAAAATAATTCTAGAATCCTGAGCTTTGAAAGGAAGGCTAAACAAAGTTCAACAAGACAGGAAGTAACAAATACTGGTGAGGATGCAGAGAGATTGGGACTCTCATACACTGCTAGTGGGATTGTCAAATGGTACAACCACTGTGGAAAGCAGTATGGCGATTCCTTAAAAAGTTGGAATTAGAAACACCATTTGACTCAGCAATTCCATTACTAGGTATGTACCCTAAAGAAGTGAGAGCCAGGACAAGAACATCATAGGCCCACCCATGTTCATCATAGCACTATTTACAATAGCCAAAAGATGGAAACAACCTAGGTGTCCATCAACTGAGGAATGGATAACCAAACTTTGGTACATACACACAGGAATACTATGCAACCCTAAAGGATAACATAGAATTGGTAAAACACCACATAACATGGATGAACTTGGAGGGCATAATGCTGAGTGAAATAAGTCAATCACAGAAGGACAAATATTGTATTAGTCCATTATTGTAAAAATTCAAGGAAAGGTTTATATATGGAAGGAAATTTTCTTTGTTGGTTACCAGGTGTGGGAGGGAAGGAGAGGGAACATTGTTAGACTGGTAGAGACAAGTATTGATTTGGGTGAAGAGAAGGGCAATGTACCAAATGTCAGTGATCAACTGGTAGCATTGAGGTAGAGGAGGACATAGTGAGGTACATGGGAGGAACAGACAACAAAGATGAACCCTTTTGCACAAACAGTACTGCGTTGTCAGTGAAGGCAAACATAGATATATGCGTGGATAGATGGGTGGACAGGCTGAACTATTAGGTATGTCTATGCAGGGGGTAGTGTGCCCAAGACCATGTATAGCGTTGGCAGACAATATTTCTACAAGTGTATTGCTATGTTCTGTAAGAATTCAGAACATAGCAATACACTTGTAGAAATATTTGCATTATAATACAAGGTTGTAGTCACTTCTTGGGCACAGCCAGCTACCCAGAGGGAGTGAGTAGTTGGACCTGTGGGCTCAGGACCATAGTCGCAGGGGACATCAAGCTCAAGTGGCATAACATACTACACATTCCACCTCCTACATTGGCAAGTAGTGACTGGGATCTTAAAAGCTTTCAAGCAGCCATCTAGATGCAACAATGGGTCTCTCCTCATC
>NW_006922828.1:112382-113063 GCF_000298275.1 Orycteropus afer afer | reverse complement strand
TGACCCAACCATACCCACACCTCCTGCACCTGACCCACTGAGTGAGGGCCACCACTTGCTTCTACAACAACTAACCAATGATAGATAGCAGCCAATACCACCCCAACTCACCATTAACTGCTCTTCACAAACAGCTAATAGAGATATAATGACACATTCTCATCACACATACCAGGAGAGAAGTTGTGAGTGCCTAATTGCTACCAACTAGTTAATAGAGGAGCACAGTACCCTGCTCACACAGATATATCTTTATATATGTATAAAGGAAAATCTTGGGTGAATCACACCAACATACAACCACAAATTAAACATAAATACAAGGTCACAATGTCTCAAAGACAATTAACCTTCTCAGTCCAAAGAAAGAAAGAAGTTAAAGTAGTACAAACAAGGGACCGGGATATAGGACCCAAAAACCTTCCTGAGGAAGAAACAATATTGAGACTCCCAGATAAAGAAGTCAAAAGAATTATATTTAGGTACTTTCAATTCATTGAGAGACAGATGAAGGAAAACACTGGCAAAATTAAGGAAAACACTGGCAAAATTAAGGAAAACACAGACAAAATTAAGGAAAACACAGACAAAACTCTAGAACAATTTAGGAAAACAACACAAGAACAAACTGACAAAATAAATGAAAAATTAGAAATGATACAAAACAACAAATAGAAATCC
>NW_006922828.1:111731-112282 GCF_000298275.1 Orycteropus afer afer | reverse complement strand
AAGAGACAGAAAAAACCACAGAGAAAGTTGTCCAAGATTTGTTGGGAGAGAATTTCCCTCATATGATGAAAGATGAGACTATATATATATTCAAGAAGTTCAACAAACCCCAAACAGGATAGACCCCAAGAGAAAACACCAAGACATATCATAATCAAACTCAAATCAAAAGACAAAGAAAGAATCCTAAGAGCTACATGGGAAAAAAATGAAAAGTTACTGAACAACAAATAAGACTGAGAGCTCTGCTTTCTCAGCAGAAACGATCCAGGCAAGAAAGCAATGGGATGATATATATAAAACCCTGAAGAAAAGAAAGATATTTCCAACTAAGTATTATATTCCCAGCAAAACTGTCCCTCAAATATAATGGTGAAATTAGGACATTTCCAGATGAACAGAAATTAAGGGAATTTGTTAAAACAAGAACAGCCATACAAGAAATGGTAAAGGGAGCATTACTAGGTATATACCCTAAAGAAGTGAGAGCCATAACAAGAACAGATATATGCATGCCGATGTTCATCGCAGCACTATTTACAATAGCCAAA
>NW_006922828.1:107404-109599 GCF_000298275.1 Orycteropus afer afer | reverse complement strand
GCTTCGGATAGAGAACCAACAACAGAGAACAACAACTGATGATTAACATGTGCAACATAACCCAGAAACAAATCCAATAATAGAAACATCCAAATCAAATAAGCTTACAAGTGTGTAAACAGGGAACCAGAAACATCAATTGATAGATGAGGACAACTACAAACCAAAAAGAGGGAATAAATAATGTAGGTACAAAACTTCAAAATGGAGAGGAAATCAAGACAGTTGTGAATGAGAACAGACTGTTCTAAACTAGGAAAGAAAACAATAAATCAAAGGTAACCTCAAAGAAAAGTAATAAACATATCAAAAATTAAAATTAAAAAAGGCACAAATATTTAGCAAATACTAAAAGTAATAACATGATTCAGAAACAAAATTAACTCTGCCCAGAAAATTATATGGAACAAAGAAATCATGAACACCATGAAAAGACATATAACTCAATGACAGCAGCAAATTTATACTTGTCGATAATTACTGAATGTAAATGGATAAAATGCCCCACTGAAGAGTTAGAGTTGCCACTGGATAAGAAAACATGACCCATCAATAGTCTACAAAAGACTCACCTACACACAGACAAAAATGGACTAAAAATCTAAGGTTGGGAAAGATACATCAAGCAACTAACTGGCAATCAAAAAGAGCAGGAGTGAAATTATTAATTTCTGATAAAAGTGACTTTGAGACAAAAACCACCATAAGAGGCAAGGAAGGACATTATATCATGACCAAGTGGGGTTCATACCAGCTATGCAAGGATGGTTGAACATTAGAAAAACAATCAACATAATGCATCACATAAGTAAAATAGAGGAGAACAACCACATGATCACATCAATCAATGGAGAAAAGGCACTTGATAAAATCCAACACCCAGTCCTGATAAAAAAAAAAAAAAAAAACTCTCAGAAAAATAGGAATAGAAGGGAAATACCTCAACATAATAAAGGGCATATATACAAAACCAACAGCCAACATTATTCTCAATGGAGAGAGACTGAAATCATTCCCCTTGTGAACATGAACCAGACAAAGATGCCCTCTGTCACCACTTCTATTCAACATTGTATTGGAAGTCTTAACCAGGGCAATACACCAAGAAAGGGAAATCAAAGGCATCCACATTGGTAAAGAAGATGTAAAACTATACCTTTTTGCAGATGATATGATCCTATACATGAAACACCCAAGAGACTCAGCAAGAAAAGTACTGGGAGTAATTGAAACATTTAACATAGTAGCAGCATACAAGATCAACATAGAAAATCAGTTGGATTCCTCTAGACCAGCAAAGAGATCATTGAAAAGAAAATGAAGAAATCAATACCATTTATAATAAATAATAATAATAAAATGAGAATAAATCTTATCAGGGACACAAAAGAGCTATACAGAGAAGAGAAGGAATATGACATTGTACCAATAACCTGCACATTTGATCCCTCTTCCAACTTAGATTCTGAATAACTAGGTAAAGCAGATACAATTAATGATACTAGAGTTATGAGAAACTAAGGAGAAGATAAAGTATTAGATTCAGTGAAAGAGAGTAGATTAAACAACTGAGAAAAATAAACAAACCCAAAAAGCCAGTGGAGACAGAGACAGAGAGGAGTCATTAGAAATACAAAAGAGGTGAAAGCAGAGGAAAGGAGGGGGAAACAAACCACCCACGGGCATTGGGGACTCAGAATAGCCATGCTGGAGGTTTTTTTTTTTTTTTTTTTTTTTTTTTTTGGTGACCTGGGGCTCTGAGTGAGTAAGATAATATTACTAGGAAAAGGATCAAGACCACCTTTGGCTTGGACTGCAAACAGTCCAGAAAGGAGTGGAGGAAAAGGGAGAAACTCCATCCAAGTAGGTGGAGCCCCAGAGCAGGTGCACAGCAGAGTGCTTGGGTTCAACTCTTCCATGACCACTTTTAGCACAGTGGACTGGGAGACTTAGTTTTTGTGGTTTCAGAAAGTGGGGGCATCCTATCCATTTGGGAGTTTTGAACCATGGGTCTTTGATTGACAGTAGTATGTCATCATCAGTAGACATCTCAGAAGGATACAGACTGCCCTGCCTGGGCATGCATCATGGACTGAATTATCTTGCCCCAACCACAGAAAACTCCAAACTTTCTATCCTGGGACTTACTTCTGGCACCTTTTTTTTCTTTTCTTTTTCTTTCTTCCTTTTCTCCC
>NW_006922828.1:101886-106301 GCF_000298275.1 Orycteropus afer afer | reverse complement strand
AAAAAAAAAAAACACTGATAAAATTGGTGAAGACTTGCTAACAGAAAAATTTCCCCATATCATGAAAGAAGAGAAGATATCTTTTGAAGAAGTTCAACGAACCCTGTTCAGGATAGATCCCAAGAGAAAGTCATTAAGACAGATCATAATCAAACTCTCCAAAACCAAAGACAAAGAAAAAATCATAAGAGCAGCACGGGAAAAACAAAAAGTTACCTACAAAGGACAGCCAGTAAGAATAAGCTCTGATTTCTCAACAGATACCATGCAGGCAAGAAGGTAATGGGATGGCATATATAAAAACCTTGAAGAAAAGAACTTCCAATCAAGAATTATATATCCAACCAAATTGTATATCCACCCTCAAATATGAGAGTGAAATCAGGATACTCTCAGACAAACTGAAAATAAGGGAATTTATGAAAACCAGACCAACTCTATAAGAAATGCTAAATTCTTTTACAAAACTTCCAAATGGAGAAGAAGACAGAACAATGTCTTTATAGAACAGACTGTTCCAAACTAAAGGAGATAATAATTTACTTCAGGGTAACCACAAAGAAAATTAACAATCCTCCCAAGCGAACTTGGAAAGAAGAAAAGCACATGGGCTTAGTAACCACAAAACCAACAATAATGAAGAAAAGACAAGAAACACCTGATAACAAAATGAGTTCATGACAGAAAAATATTTGGAACAAGGAAATCACCAACAACACAAGAAAAAACCACAATAGAATGACAGCAATAAATTCATACCTGTCACTAATTACACTCAATGTGAATGGACTAAATGGACCAGTCAAGAAACAGAGTGGGAGATTGGATGAGAAAACAAAACCCATTGATATGCTGCCTACAAGAGGCCCACCTTAGACACAAAGATAAAAACAAATTTAAAATTAAGTGGTGGAAAAAAATATACCAAGTTAGTGCCAACCAAAACAGCAAGAGTGGCAAAGTTAATTCCCCATAAAATAGACATCAAGGTGAAAAACAGCATAAGGGACAAAGAAGGACAATATATGATGCTAAAGGGGTCAATTAACCAAGAAGATATTACCATAGTAAATATCTATGCACACAATAAAAGTGCCCCAAAATACATAAAGAAAATATTAACTGAATTGAAATGAAAAATAGACAACTCTGCATTAGCAGTAGGAGGCTTTAATATACTTTCAAGGAGGGACAGAACAACTAGAAAAAAGCTCAACAAAATTACAGAACTCAACAATACAATAAACTAACTTGGCCTCATAGACATATACAGAGCACTGAACTCAACAAAAGCACAATAGACATTCTTCTCCACTGCAAATGGATCAGAATAGACCATATGTTAAGACACAAAACAAGCCTTAATAAATTCAAAAACATTAAAATGCTACAAGGCATTTTCTCATATCACAATGCTATAAAATTAGAAATCAATGACAGGAATATCTAGGAAAAAAATATCAAATATGTGGAAACTGAATGATACACTGCTCAAAAACTAATGGACAACAGAGGAAATAAAGTGTGAAATAAAAAAATTCCTAGAAACAAAAGAGAATGAAGATAACACTTTCCAAAACCTTTGGAACACTGAAAGCAGTACTCAGAGATCAATTTATAGCAATGAATGCAAACATCAAAAAATGGGAAAGAATCAAAATCAACACTTTAACTCAACAACTCCAACAATTAGAAAAACAGCAACAAAAGAAACCTGCAGTATCCCAAGTAAGGAAATAATAAAGATGAGAGCAGAAATAAATGAAACAGAGAACATAATAATAATAATAATAACAATAAAGAAAATCAACAAAACAAGAAGCTGGTTCTTGAAAATATTAACAAAACTGACAAAGCACTTGCAAATTTAACAAAGGGAAAGAAAGACAAGATGCAAACAACATGAATATTAACACAAAGGACAACATCACAACAGAATCAACTGAAATTTTTTTAAAAAGTTAATAATAGAATATTATGAAGAACTGTACTCCAACACATACAAGAACCTAGAAGCTATGGAAAAGTTTCTAGAAACACAAGACCTACCTAAACTATCCCAGTTGGAGATAGGATACTTGAACAGACTCGTAACAAAACAAGACATTGAACAGGTCATAAAAGAACTTCACACAAAAAATAATTCCTGGGCCAGATGGCTTCAGTGGAGAATTTTACCAAAGTTCAGGGAAATGCTGACACCTATACTACTCAAACTATTCCAGAACATAGAAAAAGATGTTGTTGTTGTTTTTTGTTGTTATGTGGCATTGAGTCGGCCCCGACTCATAGCGACCCCTCCTTGGGTTTCCAAGGCAGTATCACTACAGAAGTAGGATTGCTCAACCTTCCTTCTGAGGAGTGGCTGGTAGGTTTGAACCGCCAGCCTTCTGGTTAGCAGTCAAGTGCCTTGGGCACTATGCTACCAGAGCTCCTAGAAAAAGATGTAATACACCCAAATTCATTCTATGAAGCAAGATAACACTGATACCAAAACCAGGGAAAGACACCATTGAAAAGGAAAACTACAGACCAATATCCCTCATGCATATAGATGACAAATCTTCAACAAAACCTTAGCCAACAGAATCCAACAACATATCAAAAAAGCCAACATCATGACCACGTGAAATTCATACCTGGTATGTAAGAATGGTTCAACATCAGAAAAACAATGCAATCCACCACATAAACAAAACAAAAGAACCATATGATAATATCAAATGATGAAAAAAAGGCATTTGATAAAATCCAACACTCATTCCCATTCAGAAATCTCAGCAAAATAGGGATAGAAGAGAAAATCCTTAACATAAGAAAGTGCATATACACAAAGCCAACAGCCAACATTATTGTTAATGGAGAAAGACTCAAAGCATTCCCTTTGTGAATAGGAACGAGACAACGATGCCCTCTATCACCACTTCTATTTAACATGGTAGTGGAAGTCCTAGCCAGGTCAATAAAGCAAGAAAGAGAAATTAAAAACATCCAAATTGGCAAAGAAGAAGTAAAGCTATCTCTGCAAATGCCATGCTCTTATACATAGAAAATCCAATTGACTCAGCAAAAAAATTACTGGAACTAATAGAAAGGTTAAGCAAAGAAGCAGGATACAAGGTCAACATACAAAAATCAGTTAGCTTCCTCTATATCAACAAAAAAAAGGCCTCTGAAAAGGAAATAAGGAAAGCAAATACCATTTACAATACCAAACCAAAATCAAACTCACTGCCATTGAGTTGGATCCAACTCATAGCGAACCATCCTTGGGTTTCCGAGGTGGTGTCACTACGGAAGTTGATTGACCACCCTTCCTTCCGAGGAGTGGCTGGTGGGTTTGAACCTCCAGCCTTCTAGTTAGCAGTCAAGTGCCTTAGGCACTATGCCCAACAGCTACCAAAAAGATAAAATATTTAGGAATAAATCATACCAGAGACACAAAAGACCTATACAGTGAAAACTACAAAAGACTACTATAAGAAACTACAAGAGATCTACATGAACTACCAATCTTTCAGAGAAGAGCTGACACCAATCCTACACAAACAATTCCAGAACATAGAAAAGGATGGGATCCTCCCAAATTCATTTTATGACAAAAGCATAACCTTGATACCAAAATGAGGCAAAGACATCACTAAAGAAGGAAAACTACAGATCAATATCCCTCATGAATAGAGATGCAGAAATCTTCAACAAAATACTAGTTAATAGGCTCCAACCATATATCAAAATATTAATATATCATGACCAAGTGGGGTTCACACCTGGTATACAAGGATGAGTCAACATTAGAAATACAATGAATGTTATCCATCACATACATAAAACAAAGGAAAAGAACCACATGATCATATCAATTGATGCAGGAAAGGGATTTGATAGAATCCAATGCCCATCCCCCCAAAAAAAGAAAACCTCTCAGAAAAATAGGAATAGAAGAGAAATTACTCAACATAATAAAGGGCACATAAGCAAAGCCATTTTGGATATTTAAAGTGACAGAGAGTGCAGTCATTTTGAATGTTTACAAGTGACAACCATTTTGGATTTTAAAATGATAGCATTCTCATTCGGATTCCAGGGACCTAAGAACAGGCAGCGAGGTGGGAAGCAGGGAAAGGACAAAAGAAGGCAAAGCGGAGTGTAACAGATCGAGGAGTCAGCCGCAGGGAGCCAGGTGAAGAGAGGGAACCCATGCCTTGTCCCAAAAGGAGCGAGGCAGGAAGGCAGGAGGAGGACAGAAAAGGCAAAGGGGACTGGAACAGATCACAGAGTTAGCCACAGGGATCCAGGTAAGGGTGGTTGGAGGGGTTTCCAACAGCTAAGGGAGACAAACTTGTCTGTTGGTTTGTCCTACTGTGGTGACGTGTTTCTGGGAGTGTAGAGGCTGTGCAACTGGTGTTTCAAAC
>NW_006922828.1:97455-98616 GCF_000298275.1 Orycteropus afer afer | reverse complement strand
TCAGTGTAAAGAAAACAAAAATCCTCACAACTGGACCAATAAGCAGCATCATGATAAATGGAGAAAAGATTGAGGTTGTCAAAGAATTCATGTTGCTTTGTTCTACAATCGACGCCAATGGAAGCAGCAGTCAGGACATTAGACGACATGTAGCACTGGGTAGGTCAGCTGCAAAAGAACTCTTTCAAGTGCTGAGGAGCAAAGATGTCTCCTTGAGGACTAAGATGCGCCTGACACAGGTCATGACATTTCCAATCACCTCGTATGCATGTGAGAGCTGGACAATGAATAAGGAAGTCCGAAGAAGAGTTGATGCTTTTGAATTGTGGTGCTGGTGAAGAATACTGAAGGTACCAAAGACTGCCAAAAGAGCTAACAGATCTGTCCTGGAGGAAGTGCGGCCGAGATTCTCCTTGGAAGCAATGATAGCCAGACTTCGTCTCACCTCCTTTGGTCATGTAGTCAGAGGGGACCATTCCCTGGAGAAGGATGTCATGCTTGGTAAGGTGGAGGGTTGACGAAAGAGGGGAAAGCCTTCAATGAGATGGATTGACACAGTGGCTGCAACAATGGGCTCAAGTATAGCAGGGATTATGGAGCTGGCATGGGATCAGGCAGTGTTTCGTTCTGCTGTGCATGGGGTCGCTATGAGTCAGAAGTGACTAGACAGCACCTAACAACAACAAGAACAAGCAAAGCCAACACCCACCATTATTGTTAACAGAAAAAAGACTCAAAGCATTTCCCTTATGAATAGGAACCAGACAAGGATGCCCTCTATCACCACTTCTATTCAGTATGGTATTGGAAGTCCTAGCCAGGCCAATAAGGCAAGAAAGGGAAATCAAAGGCATCCAAATTGGTAAGGAAGAAGTATAACAATCCCTATTTGCTGATGATATGATCCTATACCTAGAAAACCCAAGAGACTCAGCAAAAATCTACTGGAACTAATTGAGAGATTTAATATAGTGGCAGGATACAAGATCAACATATAAAAATCAGCTAAATTCCTCTACATCAACAAAGAGATTGCTGAAAAGGAAATAAGGAAATCAATACCATTTACAATAGCTACCAAAAAAATAAAATACTTGGGAATAAATCTTACCAGGGACACAAAAGACCTGTACAAAGAAACCGTAAGAGATCTACATAAAT
>NW_006922828.1:95713-97210 GCF_000298275.1 Orycteropus afer afer | reverse complement strand
AACAAAAGAGCTCTGGTAGCATAGTGCCTAAAGCACTTGATTGTTAACCAGAAGGCTGGTGGTTCAAGTCCACCAGCCACTCCTCGGAAGGAAGATGAGGCAATGTACTTCTGTAGTGATACTGCCTCGGAAACCCAAGGAGGGGTCGCTATGAGTCGGGTACTACTTGACGGCACATAATAACAACATGCTTTAACAAAGGCCTATGAGCAGAACAACTACACCAGGGAGATGCACTCCTTAGAACAATCAACCATGGGAGATCAGAAGGCAAACATTTGCACAGGGGAAATATAAGGAAGCAGGAATGCATAGGCAAGGAGGTCACAGGGGAAGGGTAACCACAGGGAGAAATTGGGATTTGAGATATTACACTGCAGGGAACATAACCAGTATCACAAAACAAAATGTGTATATGAAATGTTGAATGTAAAAGGAATCTGCTTTGTAAAATTTCCCCAAAATCACAATAAAAAGTTAAAAATAAATAATAATAATACTCACAATATTAAAAGTAATTTCCACGTAAAAGGCTCATGGATGCTGGCTAGGGGATACACATGAGAGTTACTAGATTAGCTAAGTCACCAACACCAAAAGAAAGATGCAGTCATTTAATTACCATGAAATAAAGGAGCAAAACTCCCTGTCATACTATATCTGAGAAGTTTGGTTTACTCATCAAATCTGAAATGACACATATTTTTTCCCCACTATTCATTTAAGCCAGTAACTCCTTAGACATGGAAGTGATCAAGCCCACCTGAAAACTATTGAATCAGAATGTGTAGGGATGGGGCCTCGTCATTTACATTTTAAACAGCCCTCTGTGTCTTAAGACACTTAAGTCTGAGAACCACTATTTGGAACCAATAAAAAATATTGCTGTTCTCACTTCACTTACTATTTATGAGGAGTGTTTGTATTCTCAAGTGCAAGTCAAGCTCAGTGCTTGATGTGTTGGGGAGAAATTGATTGAAATGATGAATCTCTAAATCATATTCCAAATATGCAACAAACTGGCTATGGTTAAGATTTTGGTTTCATCCATGTTTGACACTTCACTTTATTTTATTGAAAATGACCTCTACCTGGACATTGTGTGTAAAAGAAAATGCCCAGTAGATCACTTGAAGGACTTTATGCTATTAAAGTGCATGAAGATACCTATGGAAAAAAAAATAGAAGGGTAAAGTGAAAAACTTCCATGTATGTATAACTTAGAATGAACAAATGCTAGCATTTTTATTTTGTCTCAAATTTTTGTATATAGAAATTTTGTATAAAGAAATTTTTACTACAAATTTTACACACAAAAAAATGCACTGACTCTAAGTGATATTTTCTTCAAAATTAGAAGACATATTTGAAAAACAATTCCAAAACATACAACACACGAACATTGACATCCTTAATTTCCAAATAAGTAGGAAAAAGACAAACACAACAGTTACAAAATGGGCAAAGGATGCAAATGGACAATAAACAAAATTAAAA
>NW_006922828.1:93167-95031 GCF_000298275.1 Orycteropus afer afer | reverse complement strand
TTTTGGCTGTCTGGAGGGCAAAGCCATTTTGATTGTTTACAAGCAGCAGGCACTTTGGAAATGTAAAGTGACTGAAGGTGCAGACATTTTGAATGTTTACAAGTGGTGGCCATTTTTGATATTTAAAGTGACAGAATTCTCATTCAGATTCCAGGGACCAAAGAATAGTCTCCGTGACTGGGATCTGAAAAGCTTACAGGCAGCCATCTAGATGCAACGATTGGTCTCTCCTCATCCAGAGCAAAGAAGAATGCAGAAAACCAAAAATTCATGGAAACAATTACTCATATCAACTGGTACACCATGTGATCCACAGTCTATATGACTGTGAGACCAGAAGAACTAGATGGTGCCTGGCTACCACTGTCAACCACTCGGAGGAGGATCTATGTAGGAGATCTGATAGAGAGGAAAAACAATATGGAACAAAACTCAAAATCATTTGAAAAAAGGGGGAGGGACCAGGTTTGCTTGTCTGATAGAGCCTGGTGGAACCACTGAGACTATGGCCCTAGCTGCCTTTCAGGTCTGGAATTGAACCCACACCTGTGGCTTCTGATCAAACAAAAGACAGGCATATGAGTTGAGCATTTACCTAAGGTAGATACACTCCTCAGAGAGAACAATCATGAAAGAAAAAAATGGCTGTTTATGCACAGGGAGACAGCTCAGGGGTCAGGAGTGCATGGAGGGATGGACACAGGTAAGAGGTAACTATCAGGAGCAAGTGGGAGGGGAGCTGTTGCACTGTGGTAAATTGTAGTCAATGTCATGAGACAAAGTATATGTGAACTGCTGTATGGAAAATGAATTTTCTCTGTAAACTTTCACCCAAATCACAATTAAAATAAAAAAGAATAGGCTCCATTGGCCAAGGATTGCAGGGACATGCAGGAGGCTGCAACAGGAAAGGAGACAGATGATGAGTGTATAAGTACTGCTAACTAGCAAATAGAGGAGCACAGTACCCTGATTACTTAGATACATCCAAAGAAAACAAAAATCTTGGGCAAATCACTCCAACATACAAGCACCAATTAAATATGAACACAAAAATTTCATGATGTCCCAGAGACAACAGAGCATCACAGTCAACACAAAGAAGCAAGATAAAGCAGAAGAAACAAGGGACCAGGAAACAGACCCAGAACACATCCCTAAGGAAGATGCAGCATTGGAACTCCCTGATAAGGAATTCAAAAGAATTTAGGTACGTTCAATGGATTGAGAGACAGATCAAGGAAAACACTGACAAAATTGAGGAAAACACAGAGAAAACCCTAGAACAATTTCAAAAGACAATACAAAAACAAAATGACAAAATAAATAAAATATTAGAAATGATACAAAATTTACAGATAGAAATCCAGAATATTAATAAATTTTCAGAAATAAATAACACATTGAAAGGACAAAGAAGTAGAACTGGTGCAATGGAAGACAGAATTAATGAGATTGAAGACAAATACCTGAATACTTCTTGGGAAAGAGATCAATGAGAAAAAGATCAAAACAAAATGAAGAAAGCCTAAGGTTCATGTGGGATACCATCAAAAGAAATAGCCTACCTATAATTGGAATTCCATAACAAGAAGAGACAAATAAAACCACAGAAAAAATTGTCAAAGATTTTTGGAAGAGAATTTTCCTGCCATGATGAAAGATGAGACTATATCCGTTCAAGAAATCCAACAAACTCCAAACAGGATAGACCCCCAAAAGAAAATCACCAAGACATATCATCATCAAACTCACCAAAACCAAAGACAAAAAAAATCCTGAAAGCAGCATGGGAAAAATGAAAATTACCTAAAAGGGGCAACCAGTAAGACTAAGCTCGGATTTCTCAGCAGAAACCATGCAG
>NW_006922828.1:91622-92386 GCF_000298275.1 Orycteropus afer afer | reverse complement strand
ACCACAAAAAAAGCACATAAAAAACCAAAAGCAACAAACTCATACTTGTCAATAATTACACTAAATGTCAGTTGATTGAATGCAACACTCGATATGGAGAGTTACAGAATAGATAAGAAAACATAACCCATCAGTATTCTGTCTACAAGAGACACACCCTTTAGAGACAAAAATAGATTAAAAATCAAAGGTTGGAAAAAGATATATCAAGCAAATGGCAACCGTAAAAGAGCAGGAGTGGCAATATTAGTTTCTGATAAAATTGACTGTAAGACAAAAATCACCAAAGAGACAAGGAAAGACATTATATAATTATTAAAGGATTGATTGAACAGAAGGATATAACAATAATAAATAGTTATGCACCCAGTGAAAGAGCCCAAAAATACATACACCAAACTCTAACAGAAATAAAAAGACAAATAGATGACTCAACAGTTATAGTAGGAGACTTTAATACACCACTTTTAATCACAGATAGAACAACTGGAAAGAAATTCAACAAAGGCACAGAAGAACTAAACAATACAATCCACCAACTTGACCTTATAGACATCTACAGAGCACTTCAGCAAACAATAGCACATTGTACATTTCTTTTCCAGTGCACACGAAACATTCTCCATGATAGACCATATGTTAGGCCATAAAGCAAGCCTGAACAAATTTAAAAACATTGAAATAAGCAAAGCTTCTTCTTACATCACAGTGGTGTAAAATTAGAAAGCAAAAATAGGAAGATGAACAGAAAAAGATCAAACACA
>NW_006922828.1:87140-90522 GCF_000298275.1 Orycteropus afer afer | reverse complement strand
AAAGGACCTCTTTCGAGTGCTGAAGAGCAAAGATGTCTCCATGAGGACTAGGGTGCTCCTGACACAAGCTATGGTATTTTCAGTCACCTCACATCCATGTGAGAGCTGAACAATGAATAAGGAAGCCCAAAGAATAATTGATGCTTTTGAGCTGTGGTGTTGGTGAAGAATACTGAAAGTACCATGGACTGATAAAAAAAACTAACAGGTCTGTCTTGGCGGAAGTGTAGCTGGAATGCTCCTTGGAGGCAAGAATGGCCAGACTTTGTTTCACCTACTTTGGTCATGTTGTCAGAAGGGACCATTCCCTGGAGAAGGATGTCATGCTTGGTAAGGTGGAGGATCGATGAAAGAGAGAAAGGCCCTCAATGAGATGGATTGACACAGTGGCAGCAGTGATGGGTTCAAGTATAGCAAGAATCATGGAGCTGGCACAGGACTGGGTGGTGTTTCATTCTGCTGTGCATGGGGTCACTATGAGTTGGAGATGACTCAATGGCACCTAACAACAACATAACAACAATGAAGAACTATAATCCAACAAATTTGAAAATCTAGAAGAAATGGACAGATTACACACTACTTACCTAAGTAAGTAGAGACTGAGGCTGAGGTAGAAAATTTAAACAGACCTCTAACAAGAGAAGAAATTGAACAGGTCATAAAAAAATTACCAAAAAAAAATTAAAAATAGTCCTGGCCTAGAGGGTTTCACCAGAAAATTCTACCAAACGTTCAGAGAAGAACTGACATCAATCCTACTCAAACTGTTTCAGAACATAAAAAAGTATGGAATCCTCCCAAATGCATTTTATGAAGCAAGCATAACCTTGATACCAAAACCAGACAAACACATCACTAAAAAGGATAACTACAGACCAATATCCCTCATGAATTTAGTTGCAAAAATCTTCAACAAAATCCTAGCCAACAGACTCCAACAACATATCAAAAAATAATATATTATGATCAAGTGGGGTTCATACCAGGTATTCAAGGATGGTTCAACATTAGAGAAACAACCAACATCATCCATCACATAAATAAAAGGAAAGAACCACATGATCATATCATTTGATGCAGAAAATGCATTTGATAATATCCAACACCCATTCCTGATAAAAAGTCTCAGCAATAGGAATAGAAGGGAAATTCCTCAACATAATAAAGGGCATCTATGCAAAACCAAGAGCCAACATTATTCTCAATGAAAAGAGACTGAAACCATTCCCCCTGCAAACAGGAGCAAGACAAGGATGGCCTCTATCACCACTTCTATTCAACATTGTATTGGAAGTCTTAGCCAGGAAAATAAGGCAAGAAAGGGAAATCAAAGGAATCCAAAAAGGTAAGGAAGTAGTAAAACTATCCCTATTTGCTGATGATATGATCCTATACATAGAAAACCCAAGAGACTCAGGAAAAAAAAATACTGGAACTAATTGAGAGATCTAGCGTACTGGTGGGATACAAGAGCAACATACAAAAATCAGTTGGATTCCTCTACACCAGCAAATAGATTGTTGAAAAGGAAATAAGGAAACCATTACCATTTACAACAGCTACCAAAAATAAATACATAAAATACTTGGAAATAAATATCACTAGGGACAAAAAGGGCAGACAGGACCCACCCCCAGAGGCAGGAAAGTGAGGGAATACCAAGGATGACAAAAGCCACAGGATCCAGGTAAGGGGCAGCAGACAGGACCCACCCCCAGAGGCAGGAAAGGGAGGGAACACGAGGGACGACAATGTGGTAGGATCCAGGTAGGAATTAGGTAATGGGAGGGTGGAGAGGTATACAGCAGCTAAAGGAGATGAACTTGTCTGTGAGCTTGTTATATTGTGGTGGCTTACACATTGCTGTGAGGTTGAGGCTATGCCACTGGTGTTTCAAATGCCAGCAGGGTTGCACATGGGGCACAGGTTTAAATGCAGCTTAGAGACTGAGACAGACTAGGGAGAAGGAAGAGGCCATTCACTTGTCAAAGAATTGGCCAGGGAAAACCTTATGAATAGCAGAGAAACACTGCCTTATACATTACTGGGAAACTTTATGAATAGCCTGGAAACATTATCCAATACAGTGTAGGAAGATGAGTCCCTTAGGTCGGAAGGCATTCAAAATATGACTGGGAAAGAACTGCTTCCTCAGAGTAGAACCAACCTTAATGATATGGATAAAGTAAAGCTTTCAGGACCTCCATTTGCTGATGTGTCATGACTCAAATTGAGGAGAAACACCTGCAAACATCCATTAATAATCAGAACATGGAATGTATTAATTAAGAATCTAGGGAAATTGGATGTAGACAAAAATGAAATGGGATGCATAAACATGGATGTCCTCGGCATTAGTGAGCTGAAGTGGACCAATTTGGGCCATTTTGAATCAGACAACCATATGCTCTACTATGCCAGGAATAACAATTTGAAGAGGAATGGTGTGGCATTCATCATCACAAAGAATGTTTCAAGATCTGTCCTGAAGTACAATCCTGTCAGTGATAGGATAATATCCATATGCCTACAAGGAAGACCAGTTAATACTACTATTATTCAAATTTATGCATAAACCACCAAAGCCAAAGATGAGGAAACTGAAGATTTTTTTTATCAACTTCTGTAGTCTTAAATTGACTGAACATGTGATCAAGATGTGTTAATTATCACTGGTGACTGGAATGCAAAAGTTGGAAACAAAGAACAATCACTGGTAGTTGGAAAATTTGGCCATGGTGATAGAAATAATGCTGCAGATTACATGATAGAATTTTGCAAGACCAACAACGTATTCATTGTAAATACCTTTTTTCAACAACACAAATGGCAGCTATACATGTGGAGTTCACTAGATAGAGTGCTCAGGAATCAGATTGGTTACATCTGTGGCAAGAGGCAATGGAAAAGCTCAATATCTTCAGCCAAAACAAGGCCAGGAGCTGATGGTGGAACAGACCATCAACTGCTCATATGCAAGTTCTACTTGAAGTTGAAGACAATTACAACAAGTCCATGAGAATGAAAATATAACCTTGAATATATCCCTACTGTATTTAGAGACCATCTAAAGAGTAGATTTGATTCATTGAACACCAATGTCCAAAAACCAAAGGAATTATGGGATGACATCAGGAACATCAATCATGAAGAAAGCAAAAGGTCATTTCAAATATGAGAAAGAAAGAAAAGAGAAAAATGGATGTCAGAAGAGACTTTGAAACTTGCTCTTGAGTGAAGAATAGCTAAAGCAAGTGTAAGAAATGACAAGATAAAAGAGCTGAACAGAAGATTTCAAAGAGCAGCTCGAGTAGACAAAGCCAATTACTATAATGAAATGTGAAATGACCTGGAGTTAGAAAACCAAAAGGGAAGAACA
>NW_006922828.1:77349-86033 GCF_000298275.1 Orycteropus afer afer | reverse complement strand
TTGAACTGCCAGACTTCTGGTTAGCAGTCAAGTGCCTTAGCTACTATGCTACCATAGCTCCCCATATGACATATAGCACTGGAAAATCAGCTGCAAATGACGTCTTTCAGTGCTGAAGAGCAAAGATGTCTCCTTGAGGACTAAGGTGCGCCTGACACAAGCCATGGTCTTTTTAATTGCTTCATATGCATGTGACAGCTGGACATGAATAAGGAAGACCAAAGAAGAGTTGATGCTTTTGAGTTGTAGTGTTGGCAAAGAATGCTAAAAGTACTGTGGACTGATAAAAGAACAAATCTGTCCTGGAGGAAGTGCAGCCAGAATGCTCTTTGGAAGCGAGAATGGCCAGACTTCATTTCACATACTTTGGTCATGTTGTCAGAAAGGACCATTCACTAGGGAAGGATGTCATGCTTGGTAAGGTGGAGGGTAGATGAAAGAGGGGAAGGCCCTCAACGAGATGGATTTAACACAGTGCCAGTGGCAATGGGCTCAAATATAGCAAGGATCATGGTGTTGGTGCAGGACCGGGCAGTGTTTCATTCTGCTGTGCATAGGGTTGCTATGAGTCGGAGATGACTTGATGGCACCTAACAACAACAACAACAAGGGACACAAAAGACCTGTACAAAGAAAACTACAAATCACTATAGAAGAGCATACCATGCTCGTGGATAGGAAGATTGAACATTGTGAAAATGTCAGTACTATCCAACACAAGCTATATATTCAATGCAATCCCAATCTAGATCCCATCAGCATTCTTTAAGGATTTGGAAAATCTAATCACTAATTTTATATGGAAAGGAAAGACACCTCGAATAAGTAAAGCACTATAGAAGAAGAACAAAGTAGGATGTCTCACACTCCCATATCTCAAAACCTACTATACAGCCACAGTAGTCAAAACAGCTTGATACTGGTACAACGACAGACAAATAGACCAATGCAACATAATTGAGAACCCTGAAATAAATCCATCGATCTATGGTCAGCTGATTTTTGACAAAGTTCTGAAATCCATTAAATGGGGAAGAGATGGTCTCTTTAACAAATGGTGCTGGCAAAATTGGATATGCATTTAGAGAAAAATGAAACAAGATTAGTACCTCACACCACATGCAAAAACTAATTCCAGAAGGATCAATGACTTAAATGTGAAACCTAAAATGATAAAGTTTCTCAAGGAAAAAATAGGGGCAAATTTAGGGGCCCTAATTTATGGCATAAAAAGACTGTCAAGCATAACCCAAAATGCACAAACAGAAGAAGACAAACTAGATGAATATGACCTTGTAAAAAATAAATTTTATGTGCTTCCAAAGACTTCTCCAAAAGTGTAAAAAGAAAACCTGCAGATTGGGAAAAAATATTTGGCAACGACATATATGACAAGGGACTTATTTCTAGAATTATAGAAAACTCCAACACCTCAACATCAAAAAGTTAACAATCCAATTCAAAAATAGGCTGAAGACAAGTGTAGACATTTCACCAAAGAGGATTTTCAGGTGGCCAACAAACATATGAAGAAATGCTGACAAGCATTAGCCATTAGAGAGATGCAAATCAAAACAAAAATGAAATACCATTTCACCCTACTACCAATGGCAAAGTTCAACAAGACAGAAAATAATAAATGCTGGCGAGGATATGGAGAGTTTGGGACTCTCATACACTGCTGGTGAGCCTGTAAAATGATACAACCACTGTGGAAAACAGTATGGTGATTCCTTAAAATGCTGGAATTAGAAATGCCTTTTGGCCCAGCAATCCCATTACTAGGGATTTCTAGTAATGGATTCCTAAAGAAGTGAGAGCCAGGACATGAACAGATATATGCTCATCCATGTTCATCACAGCACTATTTACAATAACAAAAAGATGGAAACAAGCTACGTGGCCATCAACAGAAGAATGGATAAGCAAACTGGTACATACACACAATGGAATACTATGCAACAGTAAAGGATAATGTAGAATCTGCAAAACACTGCATAACATGGATGAATGTGGAGGACATTGTGCTGAGTGAAATAAGTCAATCACAGAAAGTCAAGGAAAGGTTTACATATGGAAGGAAACTTTCTTTGTTCATTACCAAGAGTGGAAGGAGAGGGGAGGGAAAACTGCAAAAAAAAAAAAAATGCATTAACCTATGTCACTTTAGTTTTGTGTATTTCACTATACATAAGTTATATTAGAATAAAATGTATTAAAAAGAAAGAAAGCCCTGTGGAGCAAAGTTCTACTCTAACACAGATGTGTTAGCAACTTTAGTATAGAGAAATACAAGTTAAAATAACCCAAAATGCCACTTTTTTCCTATTAAAGAATTCCATTTTTACAAATCATAACTAGTGTAGACAATGACATGTTGACACAGGCACTCTTATATGCTCCTTAAAGTTAACTTCATAGATCGTTTCTTGAGGGCAACTTGGCAGAATGTACAAACAAAAAGCCTGTTCATATAATTTTATTTGGTAATTCCATTTAAGATATTGTCATTTAAAAAAATAATCAGAAATTTGCAGAAGAATTCATCATCATTTTTTTATATAATAACAGAAAATTGGAAACAAAACTATATATCTGACAATAGAGGAATGGTGAAATAAATTGCTACACCATTATAATGAAATATTATGCAGCCGTTAAAAATAATGATTTTGAAAAATAATAATAGTAAGGTTATGTGAAAAAGCTATGAGTAGAGTTTATTTTTAACAATACATTTTATAAACATTATTATGATATAATTCACATACTACATAATCTACCCACTTAAAGTGTACTATTCAATGATGTTTATTATAGTCACAGAGTTGTGCAACCATCACCACAATCAATTTTAGAACATTTTCATGACTCAAAAAGAAACCCCATACTCATCAGCAGTCACTCCCTATGCCTCTCACTCCTACCTCTAGGCAACCACTAATCTCCTTTTGCTCTCTATATATTTGCCTATTTTGCATATTTATATCAATGGAATCATATAAAATTGAATTATATTGTGCATAGAGACTACTATACAGAATATAAAGAACACATACAATTCAATAACAAAAATGCAAATAACCCAAACTTTTTTAATGAACAGACATTTTGAAGATGAATGGTGTAGCATTCACCATCAAAAAGAATACTTCAACATCCATCCCGCAGTAGTGTTGTCAGTGATAGGATAATATCCATCTTCCAACATGGAAGACCAGTGAACATGACTATTATTCAAATTTATGAACCACCACTAAAGCCAAAGATGAAGAAATTGAAGAGTTTTACCAACTTCTGCAGTCTGAGATTGACAAAACATGAAGATATATTGATAATTACTCGTGATTAAAATGCAAAAGTTGGAAACAAGGAAGCATCTAGTTGGAAAATATGGCCTTGGTGATAGAAATGATGCTAGAGATCTCATGATACACTTTTACAAGACAAACAACTTTCTCATTGCAAATACCATTTTTCAACAATGTGAATCTTGCCAGATGGAAAACACAGGAATCAAATCACCTACATCTGTGGAAATAGATGATGGAGAAGCTCAATATCATCAGTCAGAACAAGGCCAGGGGCTAATTTGGACAGACCATAAATGGCTCATATGCAAGTTTATATTGAAGCTGAAGGGAATTAAAATGAGTCCATGAGGGCCGAAATACGACCTTGACTGTATCTCACCTGAATTTAGAGGTCATCTGAAGAATAGATTTGATGCATTGAATACTGATGGTCAAAGACCAGATGAATTGTGAGATAACATCAGGAATATCATTCATGAAGAAAGCAAAAGGTCATTAAGAAGATAGGAAAAGAGGAAAGTGGATGTCAGAAGAGACTGGAACTTGCTCTGTAATGGAGTGTAGCTGAAGCAAAAGGAAGAAATGATGGTGTAATGGAGCTGAACAGAAGATTTCAAAGGGTGGCTTGAGAAGACAGAAAATCAAAAGGGAAGAACACACTCAGCATTTCTCAAGCTGAAAGAACTGAAGAAAAAATTCCAGCCTTGAGTTGCAATTTTGAGAGATTCTATGGGCAAAAAAATTGAAGGATCCATGAAGCATCAAAAGAAAATTAAAGGAATACAGAGTCACAGTACTAAAAAGAGTTGGTCAACTTTCAACCATTTCAGGAGGTAGCATACAATCAAGAAACAATGGTATTGAAGGAGAAGTACAAGTTGCACTGAAGAATTATTGAGAAAACAAAGCTCCAGGAATTGAGAGAAACACTGAGATATTTCAACAAACAGATTCGGTTCACTTGTTTATGCCAGGAAATTTGAAAGCTTTCTGGCCAACTAACTGGAAGAGACCCATATCTGTGCCCTTTCTAAAGAATAGTGATCCAACAGAATGCAGAAATTATCAAATAGTGTCATTAATATTCACACACAAGTAAAAGTTTTCTGAAAATAATTGAAAAACAGTTACAGTAGTATATTAACAAGAAACAGCCAGAAATTCAAGCCATATTCAGAAGAAAGCATGAAACGAGGGACATCGTTGCTGATATCAGATGGATCTTGGCTGAAAGTAAAGAGTACCAGAAAGATATTTATTTGTGTTTTATTGAGTATCCAAAGCTGGCTGTGTGGATCATAACAAATTATGGATAACACTATGAAAAATAGGAATTCCAGAACACTTAATTGTGTTCATGAGGAACCTGAACATAGACAAAGAGGCAGTTTAAACAGAACAAGGGAATGCTGCATGGTTTAAAATCTGAAAAGGCATGCATCAGGGTTGTATCCTTTCACCATATTTAATTCAGTCTGTATGCAGAGAAAATAATCCGAGAAGCTGGACACTATGAAGAAGAACGTGGCCTCAGGATTGGCGAGAGACTCATTAACAACCTGCAGATCACACAACCTTGCTTGCTGAAAAGGAAGAAGACTTGGAGCACTTATGATGAATATCAAAGACTACAGCCTTCAGTATGGATTACATATGAACATAAAGAAAACAGAAATCCTCATAACTCAACAAATAAGCAACATCATGATAAATGAAGAAAAGACTGAAGTTGTCAAAGATTTCCTTTTACTTGGATTCACAATCAATAGACTTGGAAGCAGCTGTAAGGAGATCAAACGATTTGCACTGGGAAGATCTGCTGCAAAAGACCTCTCTAAAGTGTTAAAGAGCAAAGATGTCACTTTGAAGACTAAGGGGCACCTGACCCAAACCATGGTATTTTCAATAGCTTCTTATTCATGTGAAAGTTGGACAATGAATAAGGAAGAGAGAAGAATTGATGCATTTGAATCATGGTTTGTCAAAGAATATTGAAAGTACTATGGACTGTCAGAATGAACAAATCTGTCTTAGAAGTGGTGTAGCTGGAATGCTTCTTAGAGCAGAGAATGGCCAGACTTCTCATGTATTTTCCAATCACGTTGTTTGAGGGAACCATTCCCTGGAGAAGGAGATCATGCGTGATAAAGTAGAGGATCAGTGAAAAAGAGGAAGAACCTCAACAAAATGGATTGACACAGTGGCTGTGACGATGGGCTCAAGCATAACAACGAATTGAGGATGTGGCACAGGACTGAGCACTGTTTCATTCTGTGTACACAGGGTCGCTATGAGTCAGAACCTATTCTAAGGCATCTAACATTGACAACAAGATGAAAATCATTATTATCATCATCATTGTCAGAGATAACAAATGTTGCCATGAATGTGGATAAATTGAAAGCCTCATACATTGCTAATGAGAATGTAAAATAGTGCAGCCACTTGGAAAACAGACTGGCAACACATCAAAGTGTTAAACATGGTTACCGTATGGGCCAGTAATTCCACTCCTACATATATACCAAAAGAAGTGAAATTTTATGTCCACATAAGAATTTGGACACAAATATTCCTAGCAGTATTACTCATAATAGCCAAAAGATGGAAACAATCTAAATACCATCAGTTAATGTAGATAAATAAAATGTAGTATAGCCATGTGATTGAATACAATATGGCAACAAAAAGGGATGGAGTACTGATACATGCTACACCATGGATGAACTTTGAAAATATCATAAAACTGCATTTTTTATTTTAATCTGAAACTTTCAAATACACACACACACACAAAGGAAGGAAATAAACCAAAATATAAGGAAAACAAAATTTTACATGGGCTACTTCTTTCTCTTTCTGGCCAAGACACTTCAACTTCCTTCTAGCCAATATTCTTTTTTTAAAATTGTGCTTTAGGTGCAAGTTTACAGAGCAGAGTTTGTTTTACATTCAACATTACGTGTACATTTAGTTTCACTTCCCATTTACTGTCCCCAACCCTAACCCAGACTCTTCCCTCCCTGTCCAGTAATATCTCCCTAACTCTACTGCACCAGCCAGCAAAACCCAAAGACCAGATTCAATCCAATTGTCTACCTTCTCCATTCCTGCACCTGAGTTGCTAAAAACTACTACAAAAAAATAAAACAAATGAGCAGATTACAGATTTGTGGTCTTCAACCTAATTGGCCTGATAAATCTTTACTATTTATCAGCTTACTCTTGGTTCTTTCTTCTATTAACCAGAACTTCAGAAATTCTGTCACATCACTCCTATTTGATATCATAGTGAAAGTCTTACCAAATGCAATGAGGCTAGAAGAAAATAAAAGGCACTACAAATGGAAAGGAAGGAATAAAACTATTCTTATTCACAGATGTCATTATTGTCTACATAGAAAATCCCAAGGACTGTACAAAAACTCAAACTAATAAGTGAGTTTAGAATGTTCACAGGATATAAGTTCAACACAAAAACACCATTTGTGTTTCTGCACACTAGTAATGTACTATTGAGAAACCAAAATAAAAATAAATTATCATTTACAATAACTCCAAATTAAATACCTAGGTATAAATCTACCAAATTATATACAGGATCTGTATGCTGAAATGTACAAAACACATGAAAGAGACCAAAAAAGACCTAAATAAATGGAGAGACATAACATGTTCATGAGTTAGAACACAAACTGTAGATACAGACAAACTGATTCCAAAATGTATATAGAAAAGGAGCTAGAATAGCCAAAACATTCCAAAAAGGAAAAACAAAATCAAAGGACACAAACTATCCATAAAGATTTACCACCTCAGAAACCCAGTGAGGATTGCTGAGTCAGAATCAACTTGATGGCAGTTGAGTTATACAACCAGAGTAGTCCAGATAGTCTTATTGGAGAAAGGATAGACACATAACATAAGCCCATGGAAAGGAATAGAAAATCAAATACAGAAATAGGCCCATATAAATATGATCAACAGATTTTTACACAGCATTTTCAACAAACTGTGCTGTAACAACTGGACATCCTCACACCATGTATATCTCATTACTATATACAAAAATTAACTCAAAATGGATCATAGATAAAAATGTAAAACTAAAAAAACTCTTAGAAGAAAATCAACATCACCTTGAGTTAGGCAAAGAGTTCTTAGATATGACATCAAAAGGAAGATCCATAAAATAAAACATTTACGAATTGGACTTCAACAAAATTTTAAACTTTTGCTCTGCAAAAAACATTGAAAATAATTTTTTTAAAGTCACACACTGGGAGAAAATACTGCAAAATACATATTTGATAGATGATTTGTATCCAAAATACGTAAAGTGCTCTAAAGGTTCAAAAGTCAGAAAATAAACAACCCAGTAAAACTGGGTGAAAGGTTTAAAGGGACATTTCAACAAAGAAGATATGCAAATGGAAAATAAGCACAAAAAAAGATGCCCAACATCATTAGCCATTAAGAAAATGCAAATGAACAGCCAGAAAGCTGTTCCATTACACCGATACTTGAACAGGTAAAAAAGACTGTATACTGTATTGTTCCATTTAGATGACATTTAGAACAAGCAAAAATATATGGATAGAAAATACATCACTGGTTGCCAAGGATAGGGATGGAGATGTTGGGAGTTCTGCATTCTGTCTGTCGCAGTGGTTATAAGAACTTATGCATGTCACAGAACTGTACACCAAACAAAAGTTTGTTTTACTGCATTTAAATTTAAAAATTAAATTAAAAAACATTCTCATGCTTCTCTCAAATCTCCTATACCTTCTTTTCTACCCCTTCCCCCGTAGTATTAGAAATTTCTTTCTTAAAACAGTGTTTTCCTAAAATTTGCTAGATTTTCTCCTGTCCATCACATAAATCTATTCATTCATTAACGAATCTATACACTTGTTGACTGAAAAGCATATATATGTTGATAACTACTGAAAATGTATCTCCAGCTCTGAATGCTTTCCTGAGTTCCAGACCTAAATAACCAAGTGTCTTTTACATGCCATATAATCATTTCCTGCTTTGCTCCCTCACCTTCATCTTTCCCATCTAATTAATTAACCAGGCATATTTGATTATATTTTCTAAATATCTCTGGTAGCTGTGCACATTTCTCTATCCTGATTACCATTACCTTCAGCTCATGTGTCACCTATATTGATTACTGCAGTAGCTTTTTAACTGCTCTCCCTCCTTACAGTCTTGCCCCCCTATGCATTCTCTACATTGCCACTGTTGTTGTTATGTGCCATCAAGTCAGACCCGACTCATAGCGACCCCTCCTTGGGTTTCCGAGGCAGTATCACTACAGAGGTAGATTGCCCCATCTTCCTTCCCAGGAGTGGCTGGTGG
>NW_006922828.1:74631-77249 GCF_000298275.1 Orycteropus afer afer | reverse complement strand
AGATTGCCCCATCTTCCTTCCCAGGAGTGGCTGGGGGGTTTGAACCACCAGCCTTCTGGTTAGCAGTCAAGTGCCTTAGGCACTATGCTAATTTCCACTAGAATGATAAAAAATTCAAATCTGTTTAATGACTCTTCCATTGTGTTTTGTTTACCTAGTACAGCTCTGACAAGAATATACCACAAATGGGATAGCTTGAAGAAACAGGAGTGTATTCTCTTACAGTCTGAAGGCTTTAAGTCCGAGTTCAAAGTACCAGGCTCCAGGGGCTGAGTGAAGGTCCCTCAACCTTGGCCTTCACCTCTGCCTCCTCTTCCTGGCCCACTGAAGCTAGAGGATTTTCTTCACTCAGGCAGCTGCTGGCTGCTGAGACTGACAACCCCAAGGGTGACAAGTAAAATGACACAGTTCTGATGTTACCAAACCACACGGCAGGCCACTCATTCAAGTCCACTGAAAATCCCAAGGTCAGCAGAGCATGGCAGGCTGCTACACAATGACATGGCTACATACAGGGTTGAAGCATGCCTAAGCTAGAGACCATTCCCCAAAGTTTCTCCTCATATATGGGAAGCAGACCACATTCCCTAAGGCAGGTACTCAGCTGCTCACAGTAGATTCTACCATGGAGTTGAATACCAGACTCATCATGGGGAATACTACATCCAGCTGCCCAGCCACTCAACTAGGCTCAGCCGAGTTGACACACAAACTTAACTACCACACATTGGATTCAGCATAATCTGAATTCCTTAACAGTTTCAAGCCCTTTCACAATCTGGCTCCTGTTAATTTCTCCAGGCTTGTCTCTCATACTTCTTGACTCTGAAGCTTTCTCTCCACCAATTGGCTCACTCTACTTGAGCCATTCTTTACTTCTTTCAGTCCCTCAAACATGTCCCTGCTATTTCCCATGATTGGAAAGCTGCCTCAGCAACCACCTCCTCCAACCCCCTTTAGCTGACTATATATATTATATTTATCCTCCATGTTTTAGCTTTCACATCATTCACTCAGGGTATCACTGACTGACCCCCACAGTTGATGGGGGTCTATGCCCCCTTCTAGGTGCTACCTTAATTCCCCTATGACAACATTTTTATTCTGTGTTATAATGGCCTGTTAACTTGTTTGTCCCCACACTAGATTGTAAACTCCTTGAGGGCAAGGGACTATGTCTTGTTCTCATTTTAGTATCAGCCCTTAGCACAGTGGCTAACATATGGTAAGCATTCAAAAAATAATTGTTGAATGAATGAAAAGAAGGGGGAATGGAAAACAGTCTCAGGGATTGTAGGCTATTTTATTTCTTTTTTTATTTCTTACTATATTTTCTAATTATTTTATGATGAACATGAGTTACTTTTATAATCAGAAAATAATAACACACTGGAATTGATTTTTAAAGGATATTAAACACATTCATAATGGAAAAGAGACAAAACTATAAAGAAAATTAAAACTACTCATTATCTAAATATGCAGGCGGTCTGATAGTATAGTGCCTAAGGCATTTAACTCCTTGGAAAGAAGGTTGGGCAATCTACTTTTGTAGTGATACTGCCTCGGAAACACAAGGAGGAGTCGCTATGAGTCAGGTCTGACTCGACGGCACGTAACAGCAACACAACACAACACATTATCTAAATATACATTCTCAAACTTTGCTAGCTTTTCTACTTCCCATTAGATAAATCTAGTCATTCCTTAGGCATACATATGCTGTTTACATAATATATATCTCTAGCCCAGAACTCTTTCATGAGCTCCAGACTTGAATAACAAAATACTTTTCAACTTCATCCCAAAAAAACTCCATTTCTTATTTTGCTCCTCCTTCTAAACTAACATACAAACAACTCTTGCTAACAGTTTGTTGCATTCCTTCTAGTATTTTTTAAACCTTGACACTTTAGTTTAGTTTAGAATTCTGCTTTTTTCATTAATACGAAAAATAATTATCCATTGCATCAAGGTACTGTTGTTTAAGCATCTCTCTGCTGTCCAACATTAAGATTTTATCCAATTTTTCAAAATAATGAATAACGTTATGAATATTTAAACATAAATCTTTTCCCTCATTTATAATAATTTCCTTATGAGAGAATCCTACAGCTAAATTATTGGTATGCATTTTTTTTTTAAATTCTTGAATTGTTATCCAGAATGGTTTTACTAATAATAGCTACTTGAAGGCCCACTATGTACCAGATATTGTGTTAACAACCAAAACCAAGTCCACTGCCATCGAGTCAATTACAACTCATAACAACCCCCATTGGGTTTCTGAGGCAATAAATCTTTATGGAAGTAGATTTTCCAGTCTTGCTTCCACAGAGTGGCTGGTGGGTTTGAACCACCAACCTTCTGGTTAGCAGTCTGATGCCTTAGGCACTGTGCTACCAGATTATGCCTATTTTATACATGAGGAAACTAAGGTCTATTGTTATTATTTACCCAAAATCACAAAGATATCAATTGCCAAAGCTAGAATTAAATTCAAAATTGCACAATTTCAAGACTAATTTCTAGCACTTCAGGCCTGGAATTGAACCCACACCTGTGGTTTCCAGCCAAACAAAAGACAGGCATATGAGTTCAACATTTACCTCAGGTAG
>NW_006922828.1:73091-73921 GCF_000298275.1 Orycteropus afer afer | reverse complement strand
CTTAAAAAAAATTTAAAATAAAATATTTCCTTATTCTTTTGTTCCAGATACAATATCTTGGTTTAAAATAACTAACATTTTTCAATGCTGATCCATAATCTTCATAAATGTCATTTTTTTTATTGTGATTTAGGTGAAAGTTTACACAGCAAATTCATTTTCCATACAGCAGTTCATACACATTTTGGTTCATGACATTGATTGCAATCCCCATAATGTAAGAGCTCTCTTCCCACTTCCTCCCTGTGGCTACCTTTTCCCTGTGTTCATCTTTCCTGGGCATTCCTGCCCTCTGAGTTATCTCCCTGTGTAAATATTGCCCTTCTTATCTCCCATGATTGATTGCTCTTAGGTAGGAGTGTATTTAATAGTGCACCTACCTAGCGTAAATATTCACCTTGTATGCCTGTCTATTATTTGTCTGAAAGCCACAGGAGTGACTTCAAAGGGGCCATACATAGTCTTGGGGGTTTCAAGAGTCTCTATCATACTTGTCTTTTTTTAAGATTTTGAGTTTTGTTCCACATTTTTCTCCCACTCTATCTAGGATCTCCTGCACTGATCCCTTTCCCAGGGGTTAACAGTGGTAGCTAGGCACCATGTAATTCTTCTGGTCTCAGGGTCATGTAGACTGAGGTTCACATTGTCCACTAGTCTCTTGGGCTAAATGTTTCCATGCTTCTTTGGTTTTCTTCATCCTTTATTCTGGATGAGTAGAGACCAATTGTTGCATCTAGATGGGTGCTTGCAAGCTTTTAAGACACCAGTCATTATTTCCCAAAGTAGAATATATGTGTTATGCCAGTTGAGCTTAATGTCACCCACGACAA
>NW_006922828.1:66933-71396 GCF_000298275.1 Orycteropus afer afer | reverse complement strand
TCCCTGCTCTGGTAGCATAGTGCCTAAGGCACTTGACTGCTAACCAGAAGGCTGGGGGTTCAAACCCACCAGCCTCTCCTTGGAAGGAATGTTAGACAATCTACTTACATAGTGATATTGCCTCAGAAACCCAAGGAGGGGTCACTGTGAGTCAGGTCCAACTTTATGGCACATAACAACAACATTGTAAATGGTATTGATTTCCTTGTTTCCTTTTCAGCCATCTCTTTGCTGGTGTAGACGAATGCAACTGATCTTTGTATGGTGACCTTATATCCTGCAACTATGCTACTATTCTAAGTGTTTCAATTAGTTCTAGTAGTTTCTTGCTGAGTCTCTTTGATTTTCTATGTATCGGATCATATCATCTGCAAGTAAGGATGGTTTCACTTCTTGCTTACCAATTTGGATGCCTTTGATTTCCCTTTCTTGCCTTATTGCCCTGTTTAAAACTTCCAATACAATGTTGAATAGAAGTGGTGATAGAGGACATCCTTGTCTGGTTCCCATTATAAGGGGGAATGGTTTCAGCCTCTCTTCATTGAGAATTATGGGAGGAAGATGGCGTTGTACCTATAGCCCACATATTTGTTCCCTATAGTATCTTAATTCCTGAAAAGCTAGGTGTAACAGTCTGAAGCAGGGATTCTGGAGCAGCAAACAACTGAATAAGTTAGACGGTGTGAGATTTAGTGGAGATGGAGAAAAAAAGACAGAGTAAACAGCCAGGAAAAATAAACGAACTTCCCCAGCTGGTGGGGAGAAGGAGAGGCAGAGAAGCAGAAAGCACTTTAGCAGTACAGGGGAGAGCCATGGAGGAAAAAAAGGGGGCACCACAGAACTCACAGAGGCTTTGTGGACTCAGACTAGCCACAAAAGGAGCTTCTGATGTTAACACTGGGAACTGAGCTGAGTAAGTGGATAATGTTTCTAAGAAATAGAGCAGACATCTCTGTGGCTCGGTCCACCACTGAGTTGAGAGTGGAAAGAGGGAAGGAAGGAAAATCAGCACAGGTAGGTGGGCCCTGGGATGAGCTCACAGTGCAAGGCTGGGATTCAGCTCTTCCATGACAGCTTTTCAGCACAGAGTGGACCAGGGTACAGGGTTTTTGCAGCTTTCCAACTCAAGTGGAAAGTAGTGACCCCATAACCATTGTGATTTCTGCCTATTTTGAACTGTGGCTCTGTGAGTGTCAACAAAATGTCATCATTGCTAGATGTCCCAAGCAAACTCAAAACAAAACTCTAGAACAAGCAGCGATTATGGAAACATGGAAAGTGGGTACTCACTACTGGTGGCTTTTTTTTCTCTCTCTCTTTTTCTTTTATTTCTCTTTTTCCCCTTCTCCCCTGCCTCACCCAATTGAAGAACTACATTAAGCCACCACAACACCTGCTCATCCCAAGTCCAAATCCCCTTCATGATGAACAGAGACCTGCATCCACATTCCCAACACTGATTCCATCATCACACTAAAAACTGCAGAGCAACCGAGCACCCTTAATTAATAACCAAATATATATATATATATATACACTAGCTCCATTCTTGCAAATATATTTATACATAAAATCATGGTGAAACAAATCAATACATAACTAACAGTTAAAGACAACAACTTCAAAGTGCCTGGGAAACAACAGACAATCTCAAATAAAATAAAACAAAAATAACAGGACAAGACAATGGACTAAAGACTAAAGACTCATTCAAAATGGAAGAAGAACAGTCAATAGAATTATCTGAGAAGGAATTTAGCAGATACGTATATAGAAATCTACAAGAACTCAAGGAAACCATGAACAGAATCAAGGAGAACACAAAAAGTACCCTGGAATACTTAAGGAAAACCATTCAGAAACAAAGTATGATTAATATGCAATAAGAACTAATACTAAAAGAGCAGTTAGAAATCCAGAAGATGAATACTAAAACTACAGAGTTAGACAACACAGTGGAAGGACAAAAGAGTAGACTAGAAGGGCCTGAAGAACACATTTCCCAATTAGAAGATAAATCCCTTCACACCAGCCTATATGAAGAAAAATCAGAAGAAATATTTAAGAGAAATGAAGAGAACGTAAGAGTTATATAGGGTCACATGTAAAGAAACAACATATGTCTCATTGGAATACCAGAACAAGAGGATACAAAAAAAAAAAAAAAAACCCTGAGAAAATTGTGGAAAACTTGCTAACAAAATTACTCCTATATTATAAAGGAAGAAAAGATATTTGAAGCTCAATGAACCCCATACAGGATAGATCCCAAGAGAAAGTCACCAAGACATATCATAATCAAACTCTCCAAAACCAAAGGCAAAGAAAGAATCTTGCAAGCAGCCCAGGAAAAAAGAAATGTCACCTACAACAGACAAGCCATTAGGCTAAGTTCTGATTACTTAGCAGAAGTCTTGCAGGCAAGAAGGTAATGGGACAGCATAGACAAAAGAGTGAAGGAAAAGAACTTCCAACCAAGAATTCTAGATACATCCAAATTTTCCATCAAATATGGGGGTGAAATCAAGGCATTCTCAGACAAACAGAAATTAAAGGGTTTTGTGAAAACCAGATGAACCCTACAAGAAATGCTTAAGGAAGTGCTCTCAATAGAGAATCCACAACAGAGAGCAACAAATTAAAATCAAGACACTTGACATCAACACTTGAAAAACAAATCAGAAATAGATGCTCAAAATAAGCTCACAAAATATTGTACACAACAAAACAAGGGAGTCAATCTGTAGACAACACCAGCCACAAGCAAATAGAAAGAACAAAAGTTCTAATTACAAGAATTCCAGAAGGAGAGGAAGACAGGACAATGTCCTTATAGAACAAACTGTTCCAAAATTAAAAAGACAAGAATTGACTCTAAGGTAAACACAGAGAAAATTAACAATCCCCCTAGCCAAACCCACAAAGAAGAAAAACACATGGGCTTGGTATGCACCAAACCAACAATAAAGAAGAAAAGAGAGGAAACACTTGATAGCAAAATGAACGCAGCACAGTAAAGTATTTGGGCAAAGGAAATCCTCAACAACATGAAGGAAAAAAGAAATAGAATGATAGCAATCAATTCATGGCTATCTATAATTACACTCCATGTAAATGGACTAAATGCACCAGTCAAGGAAAGAGAGTGGCAGATTGGATAAGAAAAGAAGATCCATTGATATGCTGCCTATAAAAGACCCACCTTAGACACAAAGATAAAAACAAATTAAAAGTTAAGGGGTGAAAAATATATATATACCAAGCCAATGGTAAACAAAAAAGAGCAGGAGTGGCAATATTAATTTCTGATAAAATAAACTTCAAGGTGAAAAACAGCATAAGGGACAAAGAGTACACTATATGATGCTAAAAGGGTCAATTGACCAAGAAGACATTACCATAATAAATATCTATGCACCCAATGAAAGTGCTCCAAAATATGTGAAGCAAATATTAACTGAATTGAAAGGAAAAGTGGACAACTCTACAATAGCAGTATAAGACTTTAACACACCACTTTCAAGGAGGAACATATCAACTAGAAAAAAAAATACAGAAGAGCTCAACAACATAATCAACCAATTTGACCTAATAGACATCTACAGAGCACTCCACCTAATAAAAGCACAATTCACATTCTTCTCCAGTGCACATGGATCATTCCCCAGAATAAATCATATATTAGGACATAAAACAAGGCTCAATAAATTCAAAAACACTGAAATACTATAAAGCATCTTCTCTGACCATAGTGCTATAAAAATAGAAATAAATAATAGGAAGATCAAGGGAAAAAAAATATCAAACATGGAAATTGAATAATACACTGCCAAAAACCACTGGGTAATAGAAGAAATAAAGTGTGAAATAAAGAATTCCTAGACACAAATGAGAATGATGTTATGTTGTTGTTATGTGCTGATGAGTTGTCTCCAACTCATAGCAACCTAATGTGCAACAGAACAAAACACTGCCCAGTCCTGTGCCAACCTCATGATCACTACTGTACCTGAGCCCATTGCTGCAGCCACTGTGTCAATCCATCTTGTTGCAGGCCTTCCCCTTTTTCATTGACCATCCACTTTACCAAGCACAATATGCTTCCCCAGAGAATGGTCCCTTCTAATTACATGACCAAAGTAGGTGAGAAATATAGCCATTCTTGCTTCCAAGGAGCATTCCAGCCTACACTTCTTCCAGGACAGATTTGTTCTTTTAGCAGTCCATGGTACTTTCAGCATTCTTCGCCAACACAACTGAAAAGCATCAACTCTTCTTCGGTCTTCGTTATTCATTGTCCAGCTCTCACATGCATATGAGGCGATTGAAAATACCATGGCTTGGGTTAGATGTATCTTAGTCTTCAAGGAGATATTTTTGCTCTTCGTCACTTGAAAGGGGTCTTTTGGAACCGATTTGCCAAATGCAATACTCTTTTGATGTCTTGACTGCTGCTTCCATTG
>NW_006922828.1:62765-66643 GCF_000298275.1 Orycteropus afer afer | reverse complement strand
TTTAAATCATGCAGTATCCCCTTGTTCTGTTCAAATGACAGCCTCCTGGTCTATGTACAGGTTCCTCATGAGTACAATTAAATGTTCTGGAATTCACATTCTTCTCAGTGTTATCCACAATTTATTATAATCCACACAATCAAATGCTTTTGCATAGTCAATAAAACACAAGGAAACATACTTCTGATATTCTTTGCTTTGAAGCAAGATCCATCTGGCATCAGCTGATATCCCTCACTTGACATCCCTTTCTAAATCCAGCTTGCATTTCTGGAAGTTCTCTGTCAATATACTCCTGCAACCATTTTTGAATTGTCTTCAGGAAGATTTTACTTGTGTGTGATATAAATGATATTGTTAGATTATTTCCACATTCTGTGGGATCACCTTTCTTTGGAATGCATACAAATATGGATCTCTTCCAGTCAGTTGGTCAGGTAGAAGTCTTTCAAATTTCTTGCTATAGCCAGGTGAGTGCCTCCAGCATGGCATCCATTTATTGAAACATCTCAATGAGTATTCTGTCAATTCCTGGAGCTTTGTTTTTCACTAATTCCTTCAGTGAAGCTTCAAATTCTTCCTTCAATATCATTGGTTCCTGATCATATGTCATTTCCTGAAATGGTGATCATCTATCTACCAATTCTTTTTGATATAGTGATGCTGTGTATTCCCTCCATCTTCTTTTGATGTTTCCTGCATCATTCAACATATTGCCCATGGAATCTTTCAATACAGCAATTAAAGGCTTAAATTTTTCCTTAGTAATATCAGCTTGAGAAATTCTGAGTGTATGCTTCCCTTTTGGTTTTCTAACTCTGGGTCTTATCACACTTCATTGTAATAATTGACTTTGTCTTCTCGAGATGCTCTTTGAAATCTCCTGTTCAGCTCTTTAACCTGTTGATTCTTCTATTTGCTTTAGGTACTCTCCATTCAGCAGCAAGTTTGAGAGTCTCTTCTGATATCCATTTTGGTCTTTTCTTCCTTTCCTGTCTTTTTAGTGACCTTTTGCTTTCTTCATGGATGATGTTCTTGATGTCATCCCACAATTCCTCTGGTTTTCGGTCATTGATGTTCAATGCATTAAATCTATCCTTTAGATGGGCTCTAAATTCAGGAATGATATGATCAAGGGAGCTCTGGTGGCATAGTGCCTAAGGCATTTGACTGTTAACCAGTAGACTGGTGGTTCAAACCTCCTGGCCATTTTTTCAGAAGGAAGATTGGGCAATCTACTTCCATAGTGATACTGCCTCAGAAACCCAAGGAGGGGTCACTATAAGTTGGATCTGACTTGACATCAGTGGGTATTATTAAGGTCATATTTTGGCTCTTGTGGACTTCTTTTAATTGTCTTCAACTTCAACTTGAACTTGCATATGAGCAGTTGATGGTCTGTTCCACAGTCAGCTCTTGGCCTTTTTTTGACTGAAGATATTGAGCTTCTCCATTGCTTCTTGCCACAGATGTAGTTAATCTGATTTCTGTGTACTGCATCTGGTGAAGGCCACATGTATAGCTGCTGTTTGTGTTGTTGAAAAAAGATATTTGCAATGAATAAGTAGTTGGTCTTGCAAAATTCTATCATGCAATCTCCAGCATTATTTCCATCACCAAGGCTATATTTTGCACCTACCAGTGATTCTTCTTTGTTTCCAACTTTTGCATTCCAATCACCAGTGACAATTAACACATCTTGATTGCATGTTCAGTCAGTTTCAGACTGCAGAAGCTAGCAAAAATCTTCAATTTTATCATCTTTGGCTTCAGTACTTGTTGCATAAATTTGAATAATAATAGTATTAACTGGTCTTCCTCATAGGCATATGGATATTATCCTGTCAGAGACAGCATCGTATTTCAGGATAGAATTTGTGATGATGGATGCTGTGCCATTCTTCTTCAATTTGTCATTACTGTCAGAGTACATCACATGATCATTTGATTCAAAATGGCCCAAACCAGTCCATTTCAGCTTTGTAATGCATAGGATATCAATCTTTATGCATTCCATTTTATTTTTGACAACTTCCAATTTTCCTAGATTCATACTTCATACATTCCATGTTCTGATTATTAATGGATGCTTGCAGCTGTTCCTTCTCATCTAGAAATGTGCCACATCAGCAAATGTGGGTCTTGAAAGCTTTACTCTATCCACATCATTAAGGTTGGCTTGACTCTGAGGAGGCAGCTCTTCTCCAGTCATATTTTGAGTACCTTCTGTCCTTAGGGGCTCATCTTCTGGCAGTATGTATTGCACAATGTTTCAGGGTTATTCATAGAGTTTTCTAGTAATATATCAGACAGTGTTTCACTGCTATTTGTAAGGTTTTCACTTGCCAATTCTTTGAGAAGTGGAGAGCCCCTTCCTTCTTCCAAGTCTGTCTTAGTCTGGAAGCTCCCCTGGAACCTGTCCACCATGGGTAACCCTGCTGGCCTTTGAAACATCAGTGGCATAGCCTCCAGCCTTGCAGAAACACTCAAGCCACCACAGTACAAAAAACTGACAGACAAGTTTGTCTCCCTTAGATGTTCAAAACCGCCCAGCTCATTTCCTGGTCTCCACCACCCTGCTTACTTACTGAGCCTGCTCCAGGGAGCTACACCCATGCAAACAAACACCTGCCTTCCAACTATGCCTGTATTACTTTACTGTGGCCTGCCCCGTGGGCTTCTCCATGTGTGCAAACAAACACCCATCTTCCCACTGTGCTCAGTGTGGCTTACTGTGGCCTACCCCCAGGGCTACTCCGTGCATGCAAACAACTGCTTTACCATTGCACCTGACCTGGCGTACTGCCTGCACCCGGGGTTGGTCCACACATGCAAACAAACACCCACCTTCACACTGACCCAAGGTGGCTTACTAAAGACTGCCTCCAGGCTTGCTTCATGCACACACACAAATGCCTGCCATCTTTCTGCACCTGGTTTCAATGAAGATACATCTTACCAAAACTTATGGGACACAGTGAAAGAAGTACACAGAGATCAATTTATAGGAATAAATTCACACATCAAAAAAGAGGAAAGAAACAAAATCAACATTCTAACTCAACAACTCCAAAAATTAGAGCAACAAAAGAAAACCACAGTAACCAGAAGTAAGGAAATAATAATGATCAGAGCAGAAATAAATGAAACAGAAAAGAAAACAAAAAAAAAAAAAATAGAGAAAATCAACAAAACAAGAAGCTGGTTCTTTGAAAAGATTAACAAAATTGACAAACCACTGTTAAATTTAACAAATAAAAAGAAAGAGAAGATCCAAATAACATGACTAATAAATGAAAAAGGTGACATCACAACAGAACCAACTGAAATATAAAAGATCTTGACAGAATATTATGATGGACTGTACTCCAGCAGATTTGAGAACCTAAAACAGATGGACAGGTTTCTAGAAACACAAAACCTACCTAAACTATCCCAGTCGGGCATAGAATACTTGAACAGACCCATAGCAATGGAAGAAATTGAACAGGACATAAAAAAAACTTCCCACAAGAAAAAGTCCTGGCCCTGATTGCTTCACTGGATAATTTTACCAAACATTCAGGAAAGAGTTGACACCTATACTACTCAAACAATTCCAGAACATAGAAAAAGATGAAATACTTTCAAATTCATTTTAGGAAGCAAGCATAACGCTGATACCAAAACCAAGGAAAGACACCACTAAAATGGAAAACTACAGACCAATATCCCTCATGAATATAGATGCAAATATCTTCAACAAAATCCTAGCCAAAAGAATCTAACAACATATCAAAAACATAATGGACTAAGTGGAATTCATACCTGGTATGCAAGTTTGGTTCAACATCAGAAAAACAATCAATGTAATCCACCACATAAACAAAACAAAAGAA
>NW_006922828.1:61347-62489 GCF_000298275.1 Orycteropus afer afer | reverse complement strand
AAGTGCCTTACACACTATGCTACCAGAGCTCCTTTTAACATTATTGTTAGTGGAGAAAAACGCAAAGCATTCCCCTTGCACACAGGAACCATATAAGGATGCCTTCTATCACCACTTCTATTTAACATTGTATTGGAAATTCTAGCCAGGGCAATAAGGCAAGAAAGAGAAATAAAAAGCATCCAAATTGGCAAAAAGGGAGAAAAAAAAGCTATCATCTTTATTTGTGGATGACATGATCCTATACATAGAAAACCCAAGAAACTCATCAAAAAAACTACTGGAACTAATAGAGAAGTTCAGCAAAGTGTCAGGATACAAGGTAAACATAAACATCAGTTGGATTCCTCTACATCAACAAAGAGACCTCTGAAAAAGAAAGAAGGAAAACAATACTAATTACAATAACTACCAAAAATATAAAATATCTAGGAATAAATCTTACCAGAGACACAAAAGACCTATACAAAGAAAACTATAAAACACTTCTACAAGAAACTACAAAGGATCTATATAAATGGAAGAACCTGACTTATTCATGGATAAGAGGACTGAATATTGTGAAAATGTCAATACTACCCAAAGCCATATACACACTTAATGCAATCCCGATCCAGATATCTTCAACATTTTTTAAGGATATGGAAAAACCAATTACTAACTTCATATGGAAAGGAAAGAGACCTTGGATAAGCAAAGCACCATTGAAGAGCAAAAACAATGTGGGAGGGCTCACACTCCCGGGTCTCAAACCTACTATACAGCCACCATAGTTAAAACAATGTGGTATTGGTCAAATGATAGAGAGATAGACAAATGAAACAGAATTGAAAACCCAGAAACGGACCCATCCATCTACGGACAGATCAACCTGTTAAATGGGGAGGAGACAGCTTCTTTAATAAATGATGTTGACTAAACTGTATTTCCACTTGCAGAAAAATGAAACAAGACCCACACCTCACCCCATACACAAAAAAACACTCAAGGTGGAGCAGACTTAAATGTAAAACCCAAAACTATGAAGTTCATCAAAGGTAAAATAGGGGGAAATCTGTTGTTGTTGTTGTTAAGTGCCGTTGAGGCGTTTCCAACTCATAGTGACCCCATGCACAGCAGAACGAAACACTGCCCGATCCCGC
>NW_006922828.1:56028-57573 GCF_000298275.1 Orycteropus afer afer | reverse complement strand
CACCAAACACCAGGCTACAGATAAATGCATAGACAACTGAGAAGATCAGATGCGGATCGGTGAACAGGAATGTACCCTAGCTCAGTGATAGCTTTAGCTGAGGATAATGTTGCACAGATGATAGTGATAGAAAATAACCACAATCATTACAGAAACAACAGAAGACAGAGTTGGAGTAATCCCTCAGAGACAGCCAAACACTTTGGGAAAGAGAACCCTGGGTCTGCCAACTCAAGACCATAATTTTGGGGGACACCAGGCTAAATTGGCACAACATAATACATAAAAATCTTGTTCCACAATCTACTTTGGTGAGTAGCAACTGGGGTCTTAAAAAGCTTTCAAGCAACCATGTAAAATGCAGCTAATGATCTCCTCTCATCTGAAGCGAAAGAGTGAAGAAAACCAAGGATATTTGAAAACAACCAGCCCTCAGATATGATGGACCTTGAGACCAAAAGAACTAGATGGTGCCCAGCTACCAATGCCAACCACTCAGGAAGGGATCAAAACCAGAGATCCTGGATAGAGTGGGAGAAAAATGTGGAACAATATTTTAAAAAAAACAGTGATCAGAATTGCTGGTTGATTGAAGTCTGGTGAGACCTCAAAAACTATGGCCCTGGGATACACTTCAGGCCTGGGATAGGGCTCATTCACAAGGACTGGCTCTCAACTCAACCATAGAAAGCCTTACATGCAGAACACCCAACCCAGGGCCACTCACCAACCTACTTTACAGAGATACACCCCTTGGAGCAATCAGCCGTGGGACACCAGAGGGGCAGCATTCACATGGAGGGAAAGCTGGACAGACAGGAGTGCATAACTAAGGGCACAGGGATGGGGTGGGTCACAGGGAAGGGAGAGGAGGAGAGTGGTTTAGGGTTGGGGGTGGTAATTGGGTAGTGAAACCAAATGTACATGAACTGTTGAATGTAAAACAAATTCTGCTCTGTAAATTTCCATCCAAAGCACAATTTAAAAAAAAAAGAAAGAAAGAAAGAAAAAATAAAGTAGTTGGAGAGCACTCTGCAAAAAAAAAAAGAGAGAGAAAAAAAATCTCCAGATAAACTTAAAAAAAAAAAAACAGAATTATGTTGGCTGTTGGTTTTGCATGTATGCCATGTATTGTGATGAGGAATTTTCCTTCTATTCCTATTTTTTGGAGAGTTTTTCTTTTTATCAGAAATGGGTATTGGATTTTATTAACTGCTTTTTCTGCATGGATTGATATGATCATGTGGTTATTTTCCTTTATTTTAATTATCTGATGGATTACTTGGATTGTTTTTCTAATGTTGAAATGTCTTTGCATACCTGGTATGAATCCCAGTTGGTCATGATGGTTTTTTGTTTTGTTTTTTGATATGTTGTTGGTGCCTACTGGTTTGGATTTTGTTGATGATTTTTGTGTCTATATTCATGAGGCATATTAGTCTTTAGTTTTCCCTTTTAGTGGTGTCTTTGGTTTCAGTATCAAGGTTATGCTTGCTTCATAAAATTTATTTAGGAGGACTCCATCCTTATCTATGTTCTGGAATA
>NW_006922828.1:51846-55668 GCF_000298275.1 Orycteropus afer afer | reverse complement strand
CTGAGGGCCTTTTTTTTTTTTTTCCTCCTCTTTTTCTAATTGTTGGAGATGTTAGATTAATGTGGTCATTTTGACTCTTTCTTCTTTTCTGATGTGTGCATTTACTGGTATAATTTGGCCTCAGATCACTGCTTTTGCTGTATCCCAACAATTATGGTATGTTTTGTTTTCATTCTCATTTGGTTCAAGAAACTTTTTTATTTCATTTTTTATTTCTTCCATTATCCACTTGTTTTTGAGCAGGATGTTATTCAGTTTCCATGTGTTTGCTCTTTTTCCACTGATCTTCCAGTTGTTGATTTCTAATTTTATATCGTTATCTGAGAAGATGCTTTGCAGTATTTCAATGTTTTTAAATTTATTGAGGCTTGCTTTAGCACCTAACATACGGTCTGTCCTGGAGAATGTTTCATGTGTGCTAGAAAAAATGTATATTGTGCTGTTGTTGGGTGAAGTGCTCTGTAGATTTATATAAGGTCAAATTGGTTGATTGTATTGTTCAATTCTTGGGCATCTTTGTTGAGTTTCTCTACAGTTCTATCTGTGATTGAAAGTGGTGTATTAAAGTCTCCTACTATTACTGTGGAGTCATCTATTTGTCTTTTCAATTCTTCTAAAGTCTGATTTATGTATTTAAGGCTCTTTAATTGAGTCATAAATATTTATAATATATTATGTCCTTTTGTTCAGTCTATCCTTTAATCATTATATAGTGTCCTTTCTTGTCTCTTATGGTGTTTTTTATCTGAAAGTCTGTTGTATCCTACTCTTTTTTTTATTGCCATTTGCTTGATATATTATACTCCAACCTTTAATTTGTAGTGTATATTTGTCTAAAGTGAGTCTCATATAAACAGCATATTGATGGGTCATGTTTTCTTATCCAGTCTTCAACTCTCCATCTCTTGAGTGGTGTTTTTAATCCATTTACATTCAGTGTAATTAGCAACAAGTAGGAATTTCTTGCTGTCATTTTGTTATGTATTTTTCATGGTGTTGCTGATTTATTTGTTTCATATAATTTTCAGTGTTGGGCTTATTTTGTTTATGAATTATGTTATCATTCCCTTATTGCTATTGTTTTAGTATTTGCTAAATATTTTTACCTTTCCATTTTTTAAAAAAAAAATTTTATTGTGATTTGGGTGAAAGTTTACAGAGCAAATTCACTTTTAATACAGCAGCTCATATACACTTTGTGTCGTGACATTGGCTGCAATTTCCCACAATGCAACAGCTCCCCTCCCACTTCCCACTTCCTAGCCATAGTTACATCTTCCCTGTGTCCTTCCCTCCCATGAACTCCTGTCCCCTGAGCTGTCTCCCTGTGCATACAAAGACCTTTTATTCTCCCATAATTGATCTCTCCAAGGGGTGTATCTACCTAATGTAAATGTTCAGCTCATATGCCTGTCTTTTGTTTGGGTGGAAGCCACAGGAATGGGTTCAATTTCAGACCTGAAGGGCAGCTAGGGGCCATCATGCCTTTCCTCTTTTTTTATTTTGATTCAAAATTCATTATTTTTATTTGAGTTTACCCTGTGATTTATAATTTTCTTCCCATGTTTGGAATAGTCTGTTCTATCTTGCAACTGTCTTGACTCCATTTGGAAGTTCTGTGCCTATACTATTTATTCTCCCTTTTTGGTTTGTAGTTGTCCTCATTTCCAATTGATGTGTCTGTCTCACTGTTTGCATCTTGTGAGCTTATTTTACTTTGGATTCTTCTGTCAACTGGGTTGGTTTCTGGATGATGTCATCACATGTGTTAATCATTGGTTGTTGTCTGCTGTTGTTTCTTCCCTGACTGAGGACTTCTTTTAGCATCTGTTGTAAGGTTGGTCTGGTTTTAACAAATTCCCATAATTTCTGTTTATCTGGAAATGTCCTAATTTCACCATCTTATTTGAGGGACAGTTTTGCTGGATATATAATTCTTGGTTGATGGGTTTTTTTTCCCCCTTTAGAGTTTTATATATGTCATTCCATTGCCTTCTCTGCTGCATAGTTTCTGGCAAGAAATCAGAGGTTAGGTTTATTGGTTGCCCTTTGTAGGTAACGTTTCATTTTTTCCATGCTGCTTTCAGAATTCTTTCTTTGTCTTTGGTTTTGGTGAAGTTGATTATGATATGTCTCAGTGATTTTCTCTTGCGGTCTATCCTGTTAGTGTTCATTGAACTTTTTGAATCAATATCTCTTTGTCTTTCCTCATATTAGGGAATTCTCTTCCAACAAATCTTTGACAATTTTCACTGTGGTTTTATTTGTCTGTTCCTGTTCTTATATTTTAGTCACACATATATTATTCCTCTTGATGTTATCCCAAGTGAATCTTAGGCTTACTTCATTTTGTTTTTATATGTTCTCTGATTGATCCCTTAGCAATTGTCTTTAATCTTAGTAATTCTCTCTTCCATCGATTTGATTCTACCCCTTTGCCCAAGCAATGTGTTATCTATTTCTGAAATCTTAGTATTAATCTTCTGGATTTCTGTTGGTTGCTTTTGTATCATTTCTAATTTTTCATTTTTTGTCAGTTTTTTTCTTGTTTTGTTTTCCTAAATTTTTCTAGAGTTTTTCCTTGATCTATTTCTCAATCCTTTGACAGTACTGATATATAATTCTTTTGAATTCCTTACGAGGGAGTTCCAAACCTATTGCTTCCCCAGGGAGGTTTTCTGGTTCTGAATCCTGGTCCCTTGTTTGTACTACTTTCTTTGTGTGGACTGGGATGCTTGGTTTTTTTCTGAGACATTGTGATTCCATTGTATTTATATTTAGTTGGTGATTGTATGTTGTTGTGATTCCCCCCCAAATTTTTCTATTTATTTATTTATTATTTATTTTTATATATGTAAGTGAGCAGGGCTACTGTCCTCCTCTATTCATTATTTGGCAGCATTTAGACACTCACCACCTGTCTCCTGGAGGGTGAAGTAAAGAATGAGAGTCTGTGCACAGATCTCTGTTAGCTGTTTATGACGAGTGGTTAAGGGTGAGTTGGGGTGGTAGTGGCTGCTGTGTACCATTGGTCAGTTGTTGCAGAAGCAAATAGTGGCCCTCACCCTGTGGGTGGGGCTTCAGGAGGTATGGGTATGGTTTGATAGTGTGGACATAGTTGCTGTCTCCTACTCAGCTACACAAAAAAAGAAAAAAAAAACTCAAAAAGTAGAACAAAAACACAAACTGAGTAAACAACCTGCAACATTCACAAAAAGAGAGAAAAGGCAATAAATTAAAAAGAAAAATTTTTAAAAAGCAAAAGAAAGTGAGAGAGAGAACAAAAAAACACACTATATCTGCAGAAGGTGGAATAAGAGAAAATGTGAAAAGAAAGGAAGAAAGAAGTACAAAAAAGAATAATTTAAAAACAAACAAACAAAAATAAAACTGTGGTGGGGCAGGGCACTCAGGCTCTGTCAGGGTGCACAGAGTGGAATGGAATTCCTGCTAGTCCAGAAGGTGGGTGGAGGTAGGATATGGCCACACCACCATTCACCAAGAGACTATGGAGTACAAGAGTAACAAGGGGAATATGGCAGCCTCCAGTCCACTTATAAGCCTCCAGTGCAGTTGCCCAGGCTGTCCTTTGCAAGAAGAGTCTGTTGTTTAGTTGCTGCCCATATTGGAATTCCATTTGCAAATATTCAAAATGGCCACACTGCTTGCAAATATCCTAAGTGGCTGCACCATTGGAGCAACCAATAGTACATGGTTCTATTATTCTTATTCTTATTAGTTTCCTAATTTGCTATTTTCCTTTCTAGTTGTCAGCCACCAGTAGAGTTACCAATGCAGTCCTTGGCAAGCAGAGCTAATTCT
>NW_006922828.1:38299-51436 GCF_000298275.1 Orycteropus afer afer | reverse complement strand
GCATTTGACTGCTAACCAGAAGGCTGGTGGTTCAAACCCACCAGCCACTCCTCAGAAGGAAGATGGGGCAATCTACTTCCATAGTGATACTGCCTCAGAGACCCAAGGAAGGGACACTATGAGTAAGATCCAACTGGACGGCAGTAAGCTTGGATTTTTTGTGATGCTCGTTTTTCTAATCTCATGTGGGAATGAGTTTTCTTTGCTATGTTAATGAGACAGGATTAGTAGAGTGTGTTGAGCCAGTCTTTACTGAACTATAAAAGAGCTTAAACAAGCAATAGAGAAGCCAGAAGAGATGGGGAAAGAGATGCCAAGCCACATGAAGATTGCTCTGAAACAGAAGCTTAAGCAGGCAAGAAACTTACTCCAGAGATGACAGAGGACATCTTCCCCTAGAGCTGGCACCCTGGATTCAGACTTTTAGTCTCCTGAATTGTGAGAAAATAAATTGCTGTTTGTGAAAGCCACCCACTTGTGTTATTTCTGTTATAGCAGCACTAGATAACTAAGGCAGAATTTGGTACCAGACAGTGGGGTGCTGCTCTAACAAATACTTACAATGTGGAAGTGGTTAATGGATGGGAGCTGAAAGAGTTTTAGGGTACATACTAGTAAAAAACTTGATTGCTTTGAAGGGACTGTTGTTAGAATTATGGATGTCAAAAGCAATTCTGAGGTCAAAAGGAAGTGAAGAGAGCTACAAAGCAAGTCTCTATCTACTTAGAGAATAAAAAATATCATGAACAGAATGTTGCCAGAAATGTGAGCATTAAATGTGTTTCTGGTGAGGCCTTAACAGAAAATAATGAACATGTGACTGGAGAATAGAGGAAGAGTGATACTTTTTTGCTATAGCAAAGAATTTTTCTGAATTATTTTAAAATGTTTGGTGGAAGGTAGAATTTGTAAGTGATGAACTTGGATATCTGTCTCAGGAGATTTCTAAGATCTTCAATGGACCATGTAGTTTCTACTTGCCATTATAGTAAAACATGAAAGGAAAGAGATGGACTTAAAAATGAACTGTGCAAAATGAAAACAAAACTTAAAGATTTGGAAAATTCTGTTGTACAAAGGACACATATTCTAGGATGTTCTCTAACCAACTAAAACAACAGAAAACCCATCTGCTTAGACTTACAGGGACATAGAAAGAAGGAAGGGAAGAACACTATCTGCCTCTTGGAATTCTTCAGGCAGCAAATAGGCTAAAGGAGTTACATCTGTTGCCTTCAAGAAAAGAAAAGGACCCTCCCTGCATCAGCTTGGAGATGAGCCAAACTATTGGAAGGAGAACAGGAAACAAGACCTTCTTGGTTTCAGAGTGTGGGGCCACAATCTTCAGGATCTCAAAGGGTGGGGCCACAACCTCCTAGGTTTCAAAGAGTGGGATCTTCACCAATTTGGTTCCAGAGTGTGCATTAAGGTGTGCCTGGGAAATGGGGCTGCCACTCAAAACTGAGGAAAAAGGGCTGTCATGCTCAAGGGGCAGAAGAATGGGGCTTAATGGGGCTGAAGGGGTGGTGTTGCAACTCAGATAGACTTCTTGTTGTTGTTGTTGTTTGCTGTGGAGTCGGACCCAACTCATAGTGACCCCTCCTTGGGTTTCCAAGGCAGTATCACTACGGAAGTAGATTGCCCCATCTTCCTTCCGAGGAGTGGCTGGTGGGTTTGAACCGCCAGCCTCCTGGTTAGCAGTCAAGTGCCTTAGGCACTATGCTACCAGAGCTCCCAGGGGCTGCCTAATGCCAAGAGAACATATTTGTAATCCCATTGGGCCTGGAAGGTGAAGCTGAAGCCCAAGGCTAGTGGTCTCTACAGAATCCAGAGGGCATGACCAATTCCTAGTGTCTGGAAGGCAGAGCCATTGCCCAGATGGTTTCAGAGAACAGAGGGTCATTTTCAAACTTATGAGCTAATGTAAATTGTTCTGCTGGGTTTTGGATTTGCTTGTTGCCCCATTATTCCTTCTTTCCCTCCAATTTCTCCTATTTGTAATGGGAATGTCTACCTCGTGCCTGTTCTACCATTGCACTTTGGAAGCAGATAGATTTTATTGTAGATTTCACAGGTTCACACATGAAGAGGATTTTTTCCCCAGGATGGAATGTGCCTAAAGTTTCACACACATTTTATTTAGATGATTCAGAAGGTGAGATTTTGGACTTGAGGTTTATTTAAGACTTTTGGGATGATGTGATGGAGTGAATGTGTTTTGCATGTGGGAAAAACATGAATTTGGGGGACAAAGGTTGGAATGTTATGGATTGAATTATGTCCCAAAAAGTATAAATTTGTAAATTTATAAAAAGTATAAATGTTGTAAATCTTAACCTTTTTACCTATGGTTATAATCTCATTTGGCAATGGGTTGTCTTTGCTATGTTAATGAGGCAGGATTAGTGTAGAGTGTGTCTTGAGTCAGTCTCTTTTGAGATGTAAAGAGATTAAACAAGCAAGAGAGAAGCAAACAGAGATGTGAGAATAGAGATGCTAAACTACAAGAAGATAGTCCAGGAGCAGAAACTCAAAGAGACAAGGACCAGAGGCGACACAGAGAGAAAACCTTCTTCCTAGAGCCAGCACCCTGAATTTGGACTTCCAGCCTCCTAAACTGTGAGAAAATTAATTTTTGTTTGTTAAAGCCACCATTTGTGGTATTTCTGTTACAGTACTAGATAACTAAGCCAGTTACCATGTGAATATTTACCGTTGTTCAGCTCACTTGTGAATTTCTTGTTTTCATTCCCAGGACCTACCTCCCATGAGGCTTGCAGAGTTCTGTGTTGGGAATCATTCAATCTTCAAAATAAGTCACCATGGTGGATTGAAAGCTTCACTGTTTAAAAGCATTCCATCAAGTATTTGCTGTGCAGATGTTTCAAGATTTTACAAGTTATTTAATTTACTGATTCAACTCATCAATTTGGTAGCAATTAATTTAAGCCAGTCTGTCTTTTTTTTTTTTTTTCCATTTCATTTCCCCTCCCCTATTCCATGAAAGCCAAAGTGTAACATCTAAACCTTTTTGGACGCTCTTTTGATTCATCCTGTCAGGTAGATGGAAATAGGGTCTTTGTGGTGTTGAACAGAATCATAGTAAGTTTGATGCTTGTAGCATTTGCGATTATAAACATATGTGCAACGTATATATATATATATATATACACAAAATTTTATTGTGGTGTTGTGTAAATCAAAATAAAAAAATCAAGAATCTGAAGCATTTATTTCATCATGATTTTTTTCCTTAAATAGCAATTTGAATATTTTCTGAGCTTTGAACACCATCCTATATCAGGTACTAAAAGTTTAGAGGGAGACTCAGCACACTGCAATGTAAAACCTGTTCTCTGTCCTGGGTAAATATCTGTCCTAGAGGTTCCTGAAACACCATAGCTAATAGATGAGATCAGATCAAAACAAACATGCACATTATTAAATATAACAATTGGTGTTTTAAAGACTAATTACACAGTTACTTTTATTCCTTTCTTTACTACCTGGCTTTATTTTAGCCTTTATGAGTTACATGTATGATTAAAGAAAAAGGTGGAAAAATAACTAAAAGCCTAAGTTATGGTCCATAGGTTTTGTTAAGGGGTTTAAGGGTAATTTTCAAGTTTAATTACAGTTCTGTAAATAAAGATAAAATTTCACAGCTAACATAAGCCCAAAGACTAGCACTAAAGATCTGTGTTTTCACAGCAGCGTTAGTGTACAGATATTTGGTAAACTAACAGTAATATGTCAATTGTTTTTTTAACCTCAGTGGTAGCTCAGTCACTAAGATAGCTTATATCCATTTCCGAATTATAATCAGCCTTTCTTTTAATCCTAGTACCTGAATCAATTAGTATGGACACTAATGCTGCTTCTTTACAATAATACCTAAGAGTATTGATTTTTCTCATTTTTCAACCAATGCATTAGTGCCCAGCTGCTGACAAGAAAAGCCTATCTATTACAAATATCAGTGAGAGTTAGAGGCATCTTACAGATATTAAGCAATTGAGCTTTTAATGGGATGTTGTTACTAAATTGTCCCCCTAAAAACTCTTTTGAGTAAAAATAAAAAAGAGTTGCCTGCCAGCTCTTCAGTCCAGCTACTGAAAGGAATGCAATATGGTCATATGGACCCTCTACGTAATTTTTACCAAAATGAGACTTATAACGTAAATTATATGTGTTGTGATCAGCATTTCATTTGAGAGATTGTTGTTGGATACCATTGAGTTGGTGTCACATAACAACCTTATGTGACATAGGAGAACTATTCCATGGGGTATCCTAGGTTGTAATCTTTAGGGAAGGAGATTACCACGTCTTTTCTCCTGGGAAGCCACTGGGTGGGTTCGAAGCACCAACTTTTCTGTTAGCAGTCAGGTACTTAACCACTACACTATCAGAGCTCCTTTCTGAGAGACCTTTGTTGTTACTGTGTGCAATCCAGCTGATTCCAATTCATAGCAATCCTAGAGGACAGAGTAGAACTGCCTTATAGGATTTCCAAGGCTGTAATCTTTAAGGAAGCAGATTGCCACATCTTTCTCCTCTGTAGCAGCTGGTAGGTTAAAACCACTGACTTTTCAATTAGCAGATGAGCACTTAACCATTGTGCCACCAAGGCTCCTTTTTTAGAGATTAGACATAACTAAATCTATTAGGGCCAGAGACTGTTCTTGAAACTCAGAAGCTCAGATGCAGCCTAGAAGACCATGCACACTGGGTTTCATGATGAAATTGTGTATTTGGATGGGAAGATTTTTTTTTCCCTTTCCTCTCTCCATCCAAAAACACTCTCATGTTTAGATTTATCTTGACAGCTTATTTTAGCCATCCACACAGTCTTATGATGGACAAGCCTTACCTTCTATTACTATAGAAATGCGCCTGTCTCTGGAGGTAAGACCATTACATACTTTGCAGTCAGTGGGCCTCAAAGTAATCTTCCCTTTTCCTGTCTATCATCTTCTGCCAAGAATTTTAGCAGTACAGCTGCTAGCTATGATCCCAAGTCATGAAAGTGTCAAGAACTTTTTTGATTCATAAAGTATATGAGCACTCACCATTCACATATATCAGGCCACAAAAGGCAGTGTTTATAAACTACAGGGAAGCACTGGGAAAGTAAAGCTCAGGAGAGCTATAATGCAGAGTCATTTACTGTCTTCCAGACTCACATCATCTTCAAAAAACCAAATAAAGCAGTTTTTTTTTTTTTCTGGAGTCTTGGAGAGAAAAAAAAAAGCCATCCCTATGTTAGCACCTTGATCCCACTAATTTGTAGATTCTAATAAATCACGAACATAAATGTCCCTACTCATAGATCATTTGAGTATTGACTAATATACAAAAGTACCTCCCCCCCTCCAAAAAAAAAAAAAACCTGGTTAATTACTTGTAAAGAAGACAGAGAGGTTTGTTTGATAATCAGTGCACCCTGATCTGGCTCCTTTGCTTGCTATTCCTTGTTCTGCCCAGTAATCTCTGTGGGATCTCATTTCCCAAAATCTTTGATACTCACTTTTTCCATTTGCAAATTGAAGATATTCATTGTTAAGATCCTACAGCTGAAAGGTGCTATGTAACTCCTTAATGCTCTTAGTGCAGGACTGGAACAAGAAGTTTAAACACCATAGTATTCCTAAGCAAACCAGTGTGCTCCATTCTTTCCTCAAAGCTACCACTGCTGATTTGGTCTTGCAGAGCTTAGAGTACTTTATTAATGTTCTTACATTCATTCCAACAATGTCTTTGGAAAAAGATACAGAATAAAAACTATTTTCGCCATAGTACAGCTAGAAAAATTAAAGGCAAAAGGAATGAAATACCCTCCAGAGGCACATTGCTGTATTGGGAAGAGCTCTCAGTTACTATAACCAGTGCACTGTTAAAAGAGACTTGGTTTCTCATTACTGGAATTATCATGGGGGAGCTTAGATGTCCGAGAGGAATTAGGATAGGGTCACAATCCACAAAGCCCGACTTTGTCCAAATTTTGAAAGTATGCAATTTATACAGCTCTTACTTTCTATTTTTGAAAGAATATTTGACACATTTCTATTTTATAGAAATGTAACATGTGCCTCTTTCCCCCACTGGACCTATATGACATGTATATTTCAAACTATGTGGCATCAGCCAGTGCCATCATCTGCTGTGGCCCTCACAGAACCAAATCTCATGGTTGTCTTTGCCAGGTAATACAATGTCTTTCTCATGTTTATGCTAAATTGCACAAAGTGTAAACATTGACATTAATGGGGATTTATGCACAATAATAGCAGGTATGTTTCAGGTATATTGAATATACATTATTATAACATAGACCTGAAATTTAATAAGGCCCTAACTCACAAGAATGTGAGGTATTCAAATCCCTTTTGTATCACCTCTCATGATATATATATGCAAGCATGCATACACACACACACGTGTGAGCATGATCAGGAACACACACATTAACACTGCCCACAGATTAGATTGATTGATCATCAGAAGCAAATACTTCAAAGGAATGATTCTCTGCCCTCTCCTTTCAGGGAAAGAAAAAAAAAACTACAACAGTCTCTACAGGTGAAGAAAATTCCAGTAATACATGCAAAAGACATGTTCTGTCAGTCAGAGGGCATGTAATAAAATGCTAGACCCTTCTATAAGTCCTGTTTTCTTAAAAAAATTCATGAGTTCTATCTAATCAGTAGTAATTGTTTACAAAGTATGGTATATCTATATTTTTTTAATCATAGCTGAAATGTACCATATTAAATTGTAAGATTTTGCATGCAGGTATGATGTAATATAATAATGAATGGGTGGCTTCTAGTAGCATGTAACCCATGACTGTTTACTTCCCCAAAAGAGCTAGGTCTGTGTCCTGCACAGTATTCAAAAATATTAATGGGTTCTTTGGAGCAGCCTGGTATGCAGCCATCTGCAGAATGAGTTAAAAAAGACAATGAATGTGATATATCAGGAAATTGATTCTTAGTTGGGATTGGCAGTAAAGTAAAGAAAAAAAAGAAATAGATGCATTCAAGGAATAATTGTTTTCAACTTGCTGGCTAAAACAGCAAAGGGACACAGCAGAACAGCTGGAACTGGGTCTTAGTAATATATGAAATGCTCTGGAAGAAAGAAGGCACTGGGGACTTCAGCAATGAAGCTCAAGTTGCCAATTTACTACAAATCCTTTTTTTTTCCCACCAATCTGTTCAAAGTGACTGTTCAAAGCCAAATTTTCTGTAGCCACAGAGGTTGAAACTATTACACTGAGATATTCTTTAAACCTTAAACCAAAAATATCTTGTGATGTCTTCTTAAAACCAAACAATAGTTTAGCTTAACTAGTAAAGAATGTCTGCCTTGAGCATTGTATTATTTTAAGAACTATCTATATGGGGTCAAATTGACAATTACAACTAGAAAGATTATATAGGAAATTTAGGGGACAGTGAGATTATGTTAATGTGAGAGGAACAACTCAAAAAAGCAGACTAAGAATGGTTGCACAAAGAATATAATCAATGTAACTGAATTATACATGTACAAATTGTTAAATTGGTGTATGTTCTGGTCTGTATATTCTCAACAACAAAAAATAAAATAAACTATAGAAAAAAAGTGATTGTATATAGTAGTCTTAAAACTACAGAAATACTGGCAAATGCCGGCCAGGTTTATCTTTCTATGTCCTTAAGTATATGCATAAAATTGTTGTTTCTTTTATATATAATGGTTTTGTCAAACGATATTGTTGTTGTTGTTGTTACGTGCCGTCGAGTCAGCCCCGACTCATAGCGACCCCTCCTTGGGTTTCCGAGGCAGTTATCACTACGGAAGTAGGATTGCCCAACCTTCCTTCCGAGGAGTGGCTGGTGGGTTTGAACCGCCAGCCGTCTGGTTAGCAGGCAAGTGTCTTAGCCACTATGCTACCAGAGCTCCTCAAACGGTATTAGTGAGACCTAAAATTTCAGACCACTTTCATGGAAGTTTTTACACATCTCATTTCATGGGCTATAATGGAGTTTATTCATTCCCAGTTGGTTGGTATGTGTGGCATGTAAAATGAATCTTTTGAACATTCCCCCCAACCATATGTTTGGTGTTACTCTTCTTATGTTCCTGGATGGATATGAGTTGGAAAATTAGCAGCAATGGATTTTAGATAGAAAGTTGACCAGTCTAATGGCATTTAATCATTCTCTGTCTCTGCTCAGCCTCACACATCATTTGCCTTTCACTCTGCCACTGTGATGAGTGGAAAGAACTTATGTGCCCATGGGTGATGTGAACTCTGGTTTCCTTTTTCTTGCACTGAAGATTGTGTTAGTTCTTCTCCAGGTGCATGTTCACTGAAAAAATAATACAGTGGTCTTGAGAAAAGAACACAGTGGTCCACTTGATCCAAAATTATGCATTTCTCAGTGGAAAATGGCGTCTCTCCTGTAGAGCACATGCTGGTTCTCTCTAGCATCTTAGTGCCTGAAAATGAGGTGCAGCAGTTTGAAATGGGGATTCTGATGCTCTGAACACCTCATTAAGTCAGAGTATGCCAAACTCAGGGAAGTTAGGATTAGAAAGGAGAGAGGAGCAGTGCAATTACCTGGAAGGAAAAAAACAAACAAACAAACAGGTGAACCTGCCCTGCAGAGTGCTGACTGTTAGGCAGGAAAAGGCGTCAGAGACCTCCTTGTGACAGTGGAGAGAATCCACCACACCAGAGAACCTGTGGCCACTCCACAGATCTACCTTCAGCACCTGCTTTTACAGGTAAACTTGGGACTGCTGGGAGGGAGCTGAGATCCCTTGGCTCTGGGTACCACTGAAGCACGGGAGCAGAGAGGAGAATAAAGCCACAAGTGGGCAGGCCCTGGGAAGAACTCTCACCATGGATCAGGATGGTTATCCTTGTTCAGTTTTTTGGCATGGAGGGGACTGGAGAGCAGGGTTTTTTTTTACAGCTGTCTGGACCTGGCAGAAAGTGGTGGCCCTGTAACAATTGGAGTCTTTGCTGAACTTGAGCTGTGGGCCTGCATGTAACAGTATAATGTCATCATTTGCAGCCCACTGAAAGCCCAAGAAACTGCTCCTAGCACCTTGGAGCTTTTTTTCATTCTCTCTTTTCTTTGTCCTTCCTCCACCTCTACCCTGCCTCATCCAATAGAAAAACCACATTCAGGCAGCAGAACACCTGCTGGCTTGAATCCTAAACTCCCTTTATGACAAACAGAGACCTGAATCCACATTCCATGCAGCAATTCCATTATCACAAAGAAAATTGCAGAGCAACCCAACACACCTGAATTAATAGCCAAAAAATAAAATACACTAGTTCTAACTTTTTCAAACTATTAAATCATAAAACCAAGACAAAACAAATCAATACATAACTAACAGTTAAAGACAACTTCAAAATGTCTAGGAAACAACAGGCAACCTCAAATCAAACAAACAACCAAAAAAATAGGATAAGACAGTAGAAGAAAAATCTCAAACAAAAGTATCATTACACGTGGAGGAAGAGGAGGCAGTAGAATTATCCAAGAAGGAATGTGAAGGTATGTTTATAGAGCTCTATAAGAGCTTAATGAAACACCAAACAGAATCAAGGAGAACACAGACAGTACCCTGGAAGAACTGAGGAAAACCATTAAAGAACAAAATAACAAGATAAATGTACAATCAGAACTCATACAAAAACAGCAGTTAGAAATCCAGAAGATGAATATCAAAATTATAGAATTACACAATACAGTGGAAGCACAAAAGAATAGGATAAAATTGGCTGAAGAACTCATTTGCCAAATAGAAGACAAATCCCTGGGCATCAGCCTGTATGAAGAAAGAGCAGAGTAAAGATTTAAGAGCAATGAAGAGAACCTAAGAGTTATATGGGATGACATGAAAATAAACAACATACACCTTTTGGAATTCTAGAACAAGAAGAGGTGAAAATAAAAACCACTGAAAAATTGTGGAAGACCTACTAACAGAAAACTTCCCCCATAGCATGAAAGAAGAAAAGATATTTGTCCAAGAAGCTCATAAAACCCCATACAGGATATATCACAAGAGAAAAACACTGAGACATATCATAATCAAACTCTCCAAAACCAAAGACAAAGAAAAAATTTTGTGAGCTGCCCAGGACGAAAGAAATATTACTTATAATAATCAAACAGTTAGGCTAAGCTCCAATTAACTCAACAGAAACCATGCAGGTCAGTAGCCAATGGGATAGCATATATAAAACACTGAAGAATTCCAACCAAAAATCCTATATCCAGCCAAATTGTCCATCAAATATGCAGGCAAAATCAAGGCATTCTCAGACAAACAGGAATTAGGGATTTTATTAAAACCATATCAACCCTACAAGAAATGCTTAAGGAAGTCCTTCCAATAGAGAACCCATGACAGAGAACAACAAAAGCAGGACACATGACATCAACAGTAAAACCAAATCAGAAATAGACACTCAAATAAGACCATAAAATGTCATACACTAAAAATCAAAGAAGCCAATCAGCACATTACAACAGCAACTAACCAAATAGAAGGAATAAGAATTCTAGGCATAAACTTCAAAATGGAGAGAAAAACAGGACAATGTTCTCTTAGAACAGACAGTTCAAAAATATAGAGACAAGAATTCACTCCAAGGTAACCACAGAGAAAATTAACAAGCCCCCTAAGCAAATCCAGAAAGAAGGAAAACATATAGATTTAATAAAGCACAGAACCAACAATAAAGAAGAAAAGACAGGAAGCACTTAACAACAAAATGAACTCAGCACAGAAATGTATGTAGACCAAAGAAACTCCAACATGACACACACACACACACAAAAAAAAACCACAATAGAATGACAGCAATCAATTCATACTAATTACATTCAATGTGATGGACTAAATGCACCAATCAAAAGAAAGAGAGTGGCAGACTGGGTAAGAAAAGAAGACCCATTGATATGATGCCTACAAGAGATCCACCTTAGACACAAAGATAAAAACAAATTAAGAGTTAAGGGGTGGGGAAAAAATATATCAAGCCAATGGTAATCAAAAAAGAGCAGGAGTGGAAATATTAATTTCAAGGTGAAAACAGCATAAGACACAAAGCAGGACACTATATGATGCTGAAAGGGTCAATTGACAAGAAGATATTATGATAATAAATATTTATCCACCCAATGAAAGTGTTCTAAAATATGTGAAGCAAATATTAATGGAATTAAAAGGGGCAATAGACAATTCTACAATAGCACTAGGAGACTTTAACACACAACTTTCAAGGAGAGACAGATCAACTAGAAAAAAAACTCAACAAAGATAAAGAACTCAACAACATAATCAATCAACTCAACTTCATAGACATATGCACAGCATTGCACCCAACAAAAGCACAATTCACATTCTTCTCCAGTGCACATGGATCCTTCTCCAGAATAGATCATATGTTAGGACATAAAACAAGCCTCAATAAATGCAAAAGCATTGAAATACTACAAAGCATCTTCTCGGACCACAATGCTATAAAATTAGAAATTAATAATAACAACATCAAGGAAAAAAACATCAAACGTGGAAGATGAACAACTCACTGCTCAAAAACTACTGGGCAATAGAAGAAATAAAAAGTGAAATTAAAAAATTCCTAGGAACAAACAACAATGAAGATACATCATACCAAAACCTATGGGACACAGCAAAAGCAGTACTCAGAGGTCAGTTTATAGTAATAAATGCATAGATCAAAAAAGAGGAAAGAAACAAAATCAAGACTCTATCTCACCAACTCCAACAAGTAGAAAAAGAATAACAAAAGAAACTTACAGTATCTAGAAGTAAGGAAATAAAAAAGATCATAGCAGAAACAAAAATGAAACAGAAAACAAAAAAAGGAATAGAGAAAATCAACAAAACAAAAAGCTGGTTCTTTGAAAAGATTAACAAAATTGACAAACCACTGGCAAATCTAACAAAAGAAAAGAAAGATAAGATGCAAAATACAAGAATAGTAAACGAAAAGGGTGTCATCACAACAAAAATAAAAAAGATTCTGACAGAATATTGTGAAAAACTGTACTCCAACAGATTTGAGAACCTAGAAGAGATAGATAAGTTTCTAGAATCACAAGACCTACCTAAACTATCCCACTCAGAGATAGAATACATGAACAGACCTATAACAAAAGAAGAAAATGAACAGGTAATAATAATAATAATAATAATAAACTCCCCACAGAGAAAATTCCTGGCCCTGATGGCGTCACTGGAGAATTTTACCAAATATTCAAAGAAGAGTTGACATCTATACTACTCAAGCTATTCCAGAACATAGAGAAAGATGTAATACCCCCAAACTCATTTTATGAAGCAAGCATGACACCAATACCAAAACCATGGAAAGACACCACTAAAAAGAAAACTACAGAACAATATTCCTCATGAACATAGATGCAAAAATCTTCAACAAATTCTTAGCCAACCGAATCCAGCAACATTAAATAATCATCATAATAATAATACACCCTGACCAAGTGGGATTCATACCAGGTATGCAAGGATGATTCAACATCAGAAAAACAATCAATGTAATCCACCACATAAACAAACAAAAGAAAGGAACCATATGATTATATCAATCGATGCAGAAAAGGCATTTGATAAACTTCAACACCCATTCCTGTTTAGAACTCTCAGCAAAATAGTGATAGAAGGGAAATTCCTCGACATAATAAAAGGCATATATGCAAAGCCAATGGCCAACATCATTATTAATGGAGAAAGACTCAAGGCATTCCCCTTACGAACAGGAACCAGATAGGGATGCCCTCTATCACCATTTCTATTTAACATTGTATTGGAAGTCCTGGCCAGGGCAACAAGGCAAGAAAGGGAAATAAAAGGCATACAAATTGGCAAAGAGGAAGTAAAGCTAGCTCTATTTGCAGATGATATGATCCTGTACATAGAAAACCCTATAGACTCAACGAAAAAACTGCTGGAACTAATAGAGAGGTTCAGCAAAGTGGCAGGATACAAGATCAACATACAAAAATCAGTTGGATTCCTCTACATCAACAAAGAGGCCTCTGATAAAGAAATAAGGGAAACAATACCATT
>NW_006922828.1:34711-38164 GCF_000298275.1 Orycteropus afer afer | reverse complement strand
GAATATTGTGAAAATGTCAATACTACCTAAAGCAATCTACACATTTAATGCAATCCCAATCCAGATACCAACAAAATTTTTTAAGGACATGGAAAAAACAATTACTAACCGCATATGGAAAGGAAAGAGACCTCGGATAAGCAGAGCACTTCTGAAGAAGAAGAAGAAGAAAGTGAGCGGTCTCGCACTGCCGGGTCTTAAAACCTACTATACAGCCACAGGACTCAAAACAGCATGGTTTTGGTACAATGATAGACAGATAGACCAACGGAATAGAATCTAAAGTGAAGAAATAGACCTATCCATCTATGGACAGCTGAACTTTGACCAAGGTCCAAAACCCATTAAATGGGGAAGAGACAGCCTCTTTAACAAATGGTGCTGGCAAAACTGGATATACACTTGCAGAAAAATGAAACAAGACCCATATCTCACCCCATACACAAAAACAAACTCAAGCTGGATCAAAGACTTAAATGTAAAACAGAAAACTATAAAATTCATCAAAGATAAAATAGGGGCAAATGTGGGAGCCCTAATTTATGGCATAAATAGACTATCAAACATAACCCAGAATGCACAGGCTGTAGAAGAGAAGATAGATGACTGGGACCTTTTAAAAATTAAATTCTTATGCCCATTGTGTTAGACTGGCTTCTCTAGAGAAGCAAAACCAGTAAAGCGTATATATACATGTGGAGAAACAGAAATTTATCTTAGGAAAATGGCTCACACACTTATAGAAGCTGATGAGAAGTCCCAAGTTCTTCCATCAAATGTCAAGCTAGAGGCTTTTTCTGACTCACACAGCTGCAGAGACTGATGAGCTCAAGGTTGGCAGGCAGTATACTGGCTGTTGACTCCAACAAATGAGGAATTCAAGATCTCCAGGCCAAATGGTGGATTGTTCGCTCATGGGCAGTGGTAGGCATTTCAACAGTATCCCAATCCACAGAAGAGTGTCTCTTCTCCCAGGATGTCCATAAATATATTGGAAGCAGGCCACACCCCTAGGGAAACTTGGTTTAAATGGATTGGCTGCTCAAAACATATACATCTGCTCCCATCATGGGAATAATCCACATCACAATTGCTTAAACCACACAGAATTGTGGTCAAGCCAACTTGACACACAGCTCCAACTATCACAGTACACCCCTTGTCAACTTGGCAATCGTACACATCTTCTTAACCTTATATAATCTCTAAATAAGGACAATTACAGAGTCATATTTGTGCTTCACATGATAACTAACATGTGTACAACCAAAATGCATTAACCTTATTTACATTTCACAGTTCATAACAGAAGGAAACAAAAATATTTGATGTGCATATACAATGAAGAAATACAACAATCAGTTCTCATTTCTGCAACTGGTCACTTGGTCATAACTGATATTCAGAACTACCTTCTTCCAAGACCCATTCCATATACAATCACACATCTGGTCATTTCTTGTTCCATGCAAAGTGAACAGCCATATGCACAGCTTGAAGTTCTGCCCATTGGGAGGAATTTCCTTCACCACTGTTCTTCAAGGAAGTCTCAGAATGGGGCTGCAGTGCTGTTGTTGTCCACTTTCAAGGGGTGCCTGCATATTGTGCGGAACCATCTGTAAACCAGGCATGAGTTTTCTCATCCTCAGGCAACTGATCATAAGGAACTCCCTGTGAGGCTATAGGTGCAGACTGGGACAGGAAAGGTAATGTGACTGGAGTGGAGACCATAGGCATTTGGGCCACTTCCTCATGCGACTTACTTGTGCCTTCAGGTCCTGCTCAAGTCTAATCTCTGATATACCACTTCCATTTAATGATGGAGTGCTGCTGTGCAAGTCTGACTTTAGGACTCTGTAGGTCAGACAACACCAAGTTCATGATGGGCAGCTCAGGCCTCATGGTGACTTGGTGGCCCATGGTTAGGCATTCAGTCTCTACTAAAGCCCAGTAACAAGCCAAAAGCTGTTTCTCAAAAGGAGAGTAGTTATCTGCAGAGGATGGCAGGGCTTTGCTCCAAAATCCCAAGGGTCTGCATTGCAATTCACCAATAGGCACCTGCCAAAGACTCCAAACAGCATCTCTATCTACTACAGATGCTTCAAGCACCATTGGATCAGCTGGATCATATGGCCCAAGTGGCAGAGCAGCCTGCACAGCAGTCTGAACCTGTTGCAGAGCCTTCTGTTGTTCTGGGCTCTACTCAAAAGTAGCAGCTTTCTGAGTTACTTGATAAACAGGCTAAAGCAACACATCCAAATGAAGGATATGTTGCCTCCAAAATCCAAAGAGGCCCACCAGACATTGTGCCTCATTTTTAGTTGTGGGGGAAGCCAGATACAATAACTTATCCTTTGCTTTAGTAGGAATATCAACATGCCCCACACCATTAGAAATTTCACTGAGGTGGAAGGTGCCTGGATTTTTGTTGGGATAATTTCCCAACCTCTAGCATGCAGATGTCTCCAATAAGTCTAGAGTCATTGATACTTCTTCCTTACTACATCCAGTCCACATAATGTCATCAATATAATGGACCAGTGTGATGTCTTTTGAAAGGGAAAGGAGATCAAGATCCCCACAGACTAAATTATGACATAGTGCTGGGGAGTTGATTTATCACTGAGGAAGCACTGTGAAAGTATATTGTTGGCCTTGCCAGCTGAAAGCAAACTGCTTCTGCTGTTTGGTATTGAGAAAAAGCCATTGGCCAGATCAACATCTGCATACCAAGTACCAGGAGATGTACTAATTTGCTCAAGCAATGAAACCACATCAGGAACAGTAGCTGCAATTGGAGTCACCACCTGATTAAGTTTATGATAATCTACTGTCATCTACTCTCCAAGATCCATCTGTTTTTTTTTTGCACATGCCAAATAGGTGAATTAAATGGGGATGTGGTGGAAATCACCACCCCTGCATCCTTCAAGTCCTTGATGGTGGCAGTAATCTCTGCAACCCCTCCAGGGATGCAGTATTGCTTTTGGTTTACTATTTTTCCTAGGTAGAGGAAGTTCTAATGACCTCCACTTGGCTTTTCCTACCATAATAGCCCTTAGTCCACATGTCAGGGAACCAATGTAGCAATTCTGTCAATTGCTTGGTGTATCAATTCCAATTATGCATTCTAGAACTGGGGAAATCACTATAGGATGGGCTTGGGGACCCACTGGACCCACTTTGAGATGAAACTTAGTTAAGACTTCATCAATAATTTGACCTCCATATGCTCCCACTCTGACTGGTGGGCCACAATGATGCTTTGGGTTTCCTGGAATTAGTGTCAGTTCAGAGCCAGTGTCTAGTAATCCCCCAAAATTCTGATTATTTCCTTTTCCCCAATGAACAGTCACTCTCATAAAAGGCCTCAGATGCCTTGGGGAAAGCTGACAGAAATACTGACATTATAAATTTTGGCAATGTAATGGGGTCCTTCCTTAAGGGGACACA
>NW_006922828.1:30108-34575 GCF_000298275.1 Orycteropus afer afer | reverse complement strand
GTGACCTAGAATTCTGCTGTCTATACAGATCAAGTAAATATTTAGTAGTTTTGCCATGTATTTCACTAATAAGTACACTATGACCAAGTAGCCAATGCCATAATTCCAAATGTGTCAGAGTATTTTGATTACTGTTCCAACTCTGCTGTCCACTATAGTAACCACGTCTACCTTACCTTTGTCAATTATCTGCTGCCACTTGGCCCCTACTACCATGAGGTCCAATCAGCCCATCATAGTTAAGTGTCTTAGTTCAGTTAGAGCAGTTCCCACTGTCAAATCCAGCTTACATAAACTAGCAATCACAGCAATCTTCAGGGATGCTGGGGCTCCCTTCACAAATTTATTGCTCACTATACTGGTGAAAGGCGTGTCCTCTGGACTCTCCATTTCTGGCTTTAGAGGTCTAATCTGATAAATCCGTTCTATCAGGCCAATTTCCCTAAGCCTCTGGATACCTTCTTCCACATTATACCAAGGCAGGTCTGGTACTTCAACTTGACTTAAGGTAGGCCACCATATTATCCATGCTCCAGTAAGCCAACCAAATAAACAGTTAGGTCCTTTCCCAACCTCTGGAGCTGAAACATTGAATGAAGAATCCATACTTGGTGGGTCTAAATCAATAAACTCAGACTGATCCACTGTTACATTCCTTGAACCATTATCCCACACCTACAGTAGCCAATTCCATACATATTCTGCAAGTTTCTGTCTGTACATGTTAGCAAAATCAAGTAGGTGTTTTTGGGTGTAGTGTACTACCTCCTCAGTCACACTTTCTATTTCACCTTTTGGGGCTCACTTTGACTTAACTTTAGTTATAGGTCTAGCAGCAACAATGGGTGGGTGGAGAAGTTCCTGAGGACATTCAGTAATGTCTTCCATGGCCTCTGCCTCAGGCAATGACCCAGCAGGAACAGTTGGGTTAATTTCATCAAATGGAGGTGGAAGGGATAATGGTTTTATAATAATCCCTTCAGATGCGATTCAACAGAATTTACAGGCTCCATATCCTGATCTTCCTGACTGTCTGACTATATGTCCCCATTCCAGGTTTCAGAATCCCATGTTTTCCCAACCAACGCACTCACTTTAAACTTCAGACACCATTCTGGGTTGGCAATTTAATTGACATTGTAATTCAGCCACCTTTATTATAAGACTCTGGGTTTGGTTTTCAGCAATATCAGCTCTGTTACTAGAAAAAATAAGGCTTTCTTTCAGACCACAACTAGAAACATTGAAGTCTGTTATGCAGTGCTTAAGCTGTGACTCAGCAGCCCTGAGCTCATCTTGCTCTTTCACCACTTTGTCTAGCATAAGTAGGACCAACCAACCAGCTTCCTTTTTACTCCTCATGCTGACAAAATTGCAGAAAATTATCAAATACGTAATCACCCAAAACCTCACTTCTCAAAAGTACTTGATCTATTGGTGGTGCTATTTTGCATATTAATATTCCCACCTCATGCCACAGATTAGCAGGGCCTTCTTTACTAATGGAAGCAGAGTCAACAGTGTCTTTATGATTAATCAAATTGGAGAATCAAAACAGAATCTGTGAGAACCAACTTAGGAAGCCCCTCCTTATGATTTTGTCTCTCTAGACCCCACTCCCACTATCAAATGTGTTAGACTGAGTTCTCTAGAGAAACAAAACCAGTAAAATTTATATACAGAAAGAGAAATTTATCTTAGGAAAATGGCTCACACACTTATAGGAGCTGGCAAGTCCCAAGTTCTTGGATCAAACATCAAGTTGTAGGCTTTTACCAACTCATGCAGCTGCAGGGCCTGATGAACTCAAGGTTGGCAGGCAGTGTACTGGCTGTTGACTCCAACAAATGAGGAATCCAAGATCTCCAGGTTGAATGGTGGATTATTTGCTCACAGGAAGTTGTAGGCAGCACAACAGGATCCCAATCCACAGAAGAGTGTCTCTTCTCCCAGGATGTCCATAAATATATTAGAAGCAGGCCACACCCCTAGGGAAACTCCCTTTAAATGGATTGGCTGCTCAAAACATATACATCTGCTCCCATCATGACAATAAGCCACATCACAATTGCTTAAACCACACAGAATTGTGGTCAAGCCAAGCTGACACACAGCTCCAACTGAAGGTCGGCTGAGCTGTGGACTTTTGCCAGTCCGGAGACCGCTGCCATTTTGAAAGGTTTAAAAAACGCATTGAAAGATGTTGTCAAAAGGGTAAAGAGAGAACCTACAGATTGGGAGAAAATATTTGCCTGTGACATAGCTAACAAAGGACTTATCTCCAAAATCTATAGAAAACTTCAACACCTCAACACCAAAAAGACAAAAACCCAATTTAAACCTGGGCAAAAGACTTGAACAGACACTTCACCAAAGATGATATGCTGGTGCCCATGTAAACACATGAGGAATTGCTCGTGATCATTAGTCATTAGAGAGATGCAAATCAAAATAACCATGAAATATCATCTCACCCCAGCAATAACAGCAAAGTTCAAAAGGACAGAAAATAACAAATGCTGGCAAGGTTGTGGACAGATTGGAACTCATGTGCACTGCTGGTGAGATTGTAAAATGGTACAACCATTGTGGCATACAGTATAGCGTCTCCCTAAAAAACTGAAAATAGAAATACCATTTGACCCAGCAATTCCATTATTAGGAATATATCCTAAAAAGGTGAGACACAGGGCATGAACAGAAATATGCACACCTATGTTCATCACAGCACAATTCACTATTGCAAAGAGGTGGAAACAACCTAAATGCCCATCAACCAATGAATGGATAACCAAATTATGATACCTTCACACAATGGAATACTATGCTACATTAAAGAACAATGAAGGATACGTGAATCATCTCACAACGTGGATGAGCCTGGAGGACATTATGCTGAGTGAAATAAGTCAATCGCAGAAAGACAAATACTGTATGAGCCCATTAATGTAAAAAGACAAAGAAGGGTTTTCTTAAGAAAGGGAACTCACTTTGTAGGTTACCAGGGTGGGGAGGGAAGGGGAGGTATGAATTTCAGGCTATTTGGGGCCCACACACTGACATAAGAGGAGGGATGTATAGAAAGAGTCTGTGACCACCATGATAACATTAGGAAAAGGGAGGACACCAAATTGTGCACATGAGAGATAGATGACAGATGCTAAATACCAACCAGTATATCCCACAATACTGCATTATCATTAACCCTAAACACCTGGCTACAGATAAGCACAAAAACATCTGAGAAGATCAGATGGGGGTCAGTGAACAGGAGTATAATCTAGACCAAGGATAGATTCAGAGGAGGCTAATCTTACACAGATACCAGTTATACAAAATATCTGCAATCCTTATAGAAAAAACAGAAGACAGAGTAATCCCGCACAGACACACAGACGCTGTGGAAGAGAGATCCAATGGATCTACCAACTCAGGACCATAGTACTGGGGGACACCAGACTCAATTGGCAAAACAAAAATACATAAAAGTCTTGTTCCTCATCTTACATAGGTGAGTAATGACTTGGGTCTTAAAAGCTTTTAAGTGGCCATCTAAGATGCAGCTAATGGTTTCCTATCATCAGAAGCCAAGAAGAGTGCAGGAAAAAAAAAATGGCATTTGGAAGCAATCAGCCCTAGGACACAATGGCCCTTGAGACCAGAAGAACTAGATGGTGCTTGGCTAGTAACGCCAACCACTCAGGGGAGGATCAAATCTGGAGATCCTGGATAGAGTGGGAGGAAAAACATGGAAGAAAATCCAAAAACTCAATAATGGAGAGCTGGCAAGATGGCAGACTAGCCAGAAAGACTGCACAGACCCTCTCCAACAAAGAAAAGGGAAACCAGTTAACACAGACACAGAAGATAATCCTGGATCCCTAAGCCTTGAAGGGAAGGATATAGAAGTGGACTAAACCCCAACTAGCAGAAGACTTTGCATGAAAATACCAAAAAAGGAGACAGACGGAGCTGCGGTCTGGCAGCGAACCTGATGGCACAGACAGCTTGGAGATTCTCTAGTGGTGGTAGGACCTAAGAATTAACCTAAAAATCACCCTGCTAGCCAGGGACTGCACAGAGAACTGTGCACAGTGGTTGGGGAACAAACAGAGAAGGTGAAGAGAAAGGTTGGCTGAGCTGTGGACTTTTGCCAGTCCGGAGACGCTGCCATTTTGAAAGGTTTTAAAAAACGTCTTGACTATTTGGATATTTAAAGAGACAGCCCTCTTGCAGATTCCTGGTGCTTAAGAACACGTTCTGCTTTCCAGCAACCTCAAGGACACTCAGGACCTGCAAGACTGACAAGGTACAAGATTCCTCTTGTTACTCTTATACCCAACACCCGCTTGGTGAATAGTGCGGCCATCCCCCACTCCCACCTTCCTTCTGGGCTTACAGGAACTCCATCACAGTCTGTGTGCTCAGACGGAGCCTGGGTGCCCTGCCCTGTCCTCCACTGAGTTT
>NW_006922828.1:25990-27055 GCF_000298275.1 Orycteropus afer afer | reverse complement strand
AATTTTCTCTGTAAATCTTCACCCAAATCACAATAAAATATAATAAAATAAAAAACTCAATAATGACCAGAATTACTGGTCGGGTGGAGTCTGGTGAGACTCCCAATACTATGGTCCTGGGATACATTCTCGGCCTGGAATAAATCTCACTCTCAGGGGCTGGCTGTCAGCTCAGTAGTAAACCAGATGTACATGCAGACCACTCAACCCATGGTGATGCACCCACATACTCTATGGAAATGCATCCCTTGGAGCAATGGACCATATCGCACCAGAGGGGCAACATTTGCATGGAGGAAATGCAGGACACACAGGAGTGCATAACTATGGGGGGCACAGGGGTGGGGGGATTACTGTGCAGGGAGGGGAGGAGACTGGGTTAGGGTTGAGGATGATAAACGGGGAATGAAACTAAATGTACACATAATGTTGAACATAAAACAAACTATTCTCTGTAAACTTGCACCTAAAGCACAATAACAAAAATTAAAATAAAATGAAATAAAAATTATACATTTCCCTCAGAAAAAAAAATATTTGAAAAGAAAGATCCTCATTAAATAAGCCCCAAACAGGCTTCCCATAAATAGATGCACTATTTTCACAAAAAGTCCTTTTCAAACAGAGAGGACAAAATCTTAGCCCACCACGAAGGCAGAAGTCATTGAAAATGCAGAACTTCAAAGAGATTTTTGGAAGTCATTGCTGACCATCTGACTGAATAATCATAGATAACTTCAGTTGCTTAGGAGAGATCCAACCCACAGAAGCCAGGCTTAACATAAAACCAGAAATCTTTTCTTCCAGTTAAGCTTATAAAAATAAAAAATGTACTTACCTTGTCCTAGGTAAAGACCTCAAACATCTCTGCTGAAAATTCTATTTCATTTACTTTAATAGATCAGCTTTAAAATGCTTGAATTTACATCACAAGTGCACTGTAAAAAAATTCAGATCATAATAGAAACAAAAGGACAATTGATTTCTTTCTATATTTTAAAAACACATAAAATAGGAGAATGCTACACAATAATCTTCTTTACCTTGAGGTTACCTAGGAAATTG
>NW_006922828.1:20571-22503 GCF_000298275.1 Orycteropus afer afer | reverse complement strand
GTCATTAAGTTATCCTTACAAATATCTACTGTCATACCACACATAAATTACCCAGAACAAATAAGAAGCCCTTTTTAGAGGACCCAATACAAATGCAAATCTGAAGTTGCCACTGAATCACAAAGATTCACAAAGCATGTGGCAAGGCTTTGGGAATGTGGAGGTGGTTAAGGGTCCTGTAAAATGTAAATCTCAAAGGAGAATAATAATAAAAAAAAATCCTAACTCAATGCCATTCAGTTAATTCCTACTCATAGCAATTCCTATTGAGTTTCCAAAGCTATAAATGTCTAAGGAACCAGATTGCCCCAGCTTTCTTCCACAGAGCAGCTGGTGAGTTCGAACCACCAACATTTTGGTTAGCAGCCAAATGCTTTAACCACTACACCACCAGAGTTCATTCAAAGAAAAATAAAGGCACCTGACAACAACAACAAGCTAAGGGGAGAAATGCATGGTGATCTACTTCCAAAAAATTAGCCATTTAAAACTCTATGACACATGTTGGGTTGTCATCAGTAAGAATCAAGTCCATGGTAATTTTTTAAAGCTCAGATGATACGTTGCTGTTGTTGTGTGCTGTGGAGTTGGACCCGACTCAAACCCACCCCTCCTTGGGTTTCCAAGGCAGTATCACTACCGAAGTAGATTGCCCAACCTTCCTTCCAAGGAGTGGCTGGTGGGTTTGTACTGTCAGCCTTCTGGTTAGCAGTCAAGTGCCTTAGGCACTATGCTACCAGAGCTCCCAAGATGATATAGGAAGCTTTAACATTTTAAACTCCTTCCTCACTTGATTGTCATTTCCCCTAAACTCTGAAGCCTCCTTTTTACCAACATGTTTTCAATCTATACAGTTGCAGTTTTGTTCATGGTAAAAGTAATTTGCCTCTTCTGTGTTGATCCTGTTAGCTGAGTGACCCAGAGAAAACTTCAGATTTGCATTTATATGATTCTCTTTGTCTGATCATCTTAGCAGGAGTTCCTAGAGCACCCATCTCTAAATATCATTTTTCAAATGCTTTCATTTATCATGAACTTAGAAAGTTTTCTACTTTTTATTCACCCGAAAGTCTTGGACAACTTCAGTTCTGCCAAAGTCATCAGAAAGAATTTTGCATAGACACTACAGTCCAAGTTGATAGGTTAAAAAAAAAAGTAGACATTATATGGCATCTTCCTGGTGCTACCCAATCTAGCATTTAAATCTGTTTCATAAAGATAATAATTCTCACTGTGATTAGCTATCATTTTTATGAACGCTCTTGACAGGAAAGAAATGGTAGGTGTAAGAGAGTGCTAAGAAAGGAGGAAAATGCAAGAAATGAAGTGTTTGAACCCATTTGAGATTGCCTTAAACCAAGAGCCCTAAAGCTGATTTAGATCATGCACCCCATTGAGAATATGAACAAAAGATATGGACACTATCCACATAAAAATACATGCACACACATAGACACAGAGAACTTTAGAAACAATTTAAGAGGGTTTTCAGACACTCTGAAATATATTAACATACCTCAAGTTAGGAACTCCTACTTTAAACTGTATGCCATCTTTATAGAATTGACAAATCAAACAATATGAGTTCACCTTTATATGACATTGTGTTACTTCATAAAATTGGACCACATGTTGCTAATTAATGCATTACTACTGAGTTTATTATATTTTCAGAATGTGCTATTTTCATAACCCTCTACTGCACTATCCAAGGTTTTGGAGTAGTTAGATGAGCAGCAGCATGACCATTGTGAAAGCAATCAGAGAAATGGGGTGTATATGTAGTATGTACTATATAAAGTCCAAGGAGCCCTGGTGACATAGTGGTTAAGGACTCAGCTGCTTGCCAAATGGTCAGAAGTTTGAACCTACCAGCTCTGGTAGCATAGTGCCTAAGGCACTTGACTGCTAACCAGAAGGCTGGCAGTTCAA
>NW_006922828.1:15593-19201 GCF_000298275.1 Orycteropus afer afer | reverse complement strand
GCTGTCTCTTTAAATATCCAAAATAGTCAAGCTGCTTTTTAACCTTCAAAATGTCAATGCCCTCTAGATCAGCCAAAGTCCACAGCTCAGCCCACCTTTCTCTTCACCTTCTCCGTTTATTACCCCGCCACCAGAGCAGTTCTCTGTATAGTCCCTGGCTAGCAAGGCTGATTTTTATGTTAATTCTTAGGTCCTACCACCACTTTGGAATTTCCAAGCTGTCTGTGCCTTCAGATCGCTCAGGATCCCTGCCAGACTGCAGCTTCATATGTCTCCTTTTTTGATATTTTCGTGCAAATTCTTCTCCTAGTTGAGGTTTATTCCACTACTATATCCTCCCCTTCAAGGCTCAGGGGTCCAAGATTATCTTCTGTGTCTTTGTTAATTGGTTTCTCTTTTCTTTGTTGAAGAGGATCTGTGCAGTCTTTCTGCCTCATGTGCTATCTTGCAGGAACCCCCAGCATTGCTGTAATGGTACGTTTGCATAGCCAATTATTGCAATTGATGTCAATAAGTTATACGCCTATCAAAACTTGAATTGGCAAAAATTGTGTGATATATATATTTACAGCAATAACAAAAAAAAAGAGAGAGAGAGTGAGTACCTGCTGAAATTGCTTATGTATAACCAAAACCCTTACGGGGTTTAGTTTCTTGATTTGGAGGTTTAGCGTCATGGTTTCATGGATCATCTCAGTTAATTGGACTAATAACATGTTTAGTGCTTCTGTTCTACTTCCTACTTTTTGTTCCATATTGCCTAGGTCTCAAAAACTTAGAAGTGTCCATCCAAGATGTGACAATTGGTCTCCTTATTTGCCTTGAGGAAGATGAAGAAGGAGAGTCAGAAATAGCAAGAGGACATGGAATGTGTGATTAATCACCTCCATCAACAACAGCTTACTTTGACATGAGACTAGAAGACCTGGATGGTGTCCAGCTACTATTACTGAACATTTTGACAAATGACTTTATAGAGGAATATTGATCAAAAGGGGAAAAAAGCAAGACAGAATTTCCAATTCTCATTAAATCCAGACTTTCTGGAGCTATGGGTGCTGGGTGAACTCCTGAAACAATTGCCCTGAGATAATCCTTAAAACTTAAACCAAAAATATCCCCTGAAGTCTTCAGAACACAAAACAAGAGTTCAGCTAACTAATAAAGAATAACTGCCTTCAGCATTTTGCTCTTTTAAGATCTGTCTATTGGGATCAAAGTGATAACAGAAACTAGAAAAATTAGAAAAGAAGCTTAGTTAGCAGCAAGTTTATGTTAATGGGGATAAACAACACAGAAAAAAAGGGGTGAGAATGATTACACAACAAAGAATGTAACCAATGTCACTGAATTGTTCATGTAGAAACAGGTCAATTAGTATAAGTTTTGCTGTTTATATTCTCAACAGCAAAATAAATTTAAAAAGGAAAATATCCCCTATAAAGAAAAGAAAAATCAGTCAAAACCAACCCAGAAATGGCTGAGATGATAAAATTTGTACAAAAGAATATGAAAATAGTTACTAAAACTGTATTTCATATGTTAAAAAAGGGAGAAGAAAACATAAGCATGTTAAGGAGAAATGTGAAGAGTATAAAAATTGAAATTCTGAAGTTAAAATGTAACAAGAATGAAAAATGCACTGCATACAATTAACAACATATTAGACACCACAGAAAAATTATTAGTATACTTAGTGGCATAGCAATGGAAGCTATCTAAAATTATACAGGAGGAGAAAAGAAAAGACTGAAATGAAAAGAATAATCAGTTAGCTTTGGAACAACTTCAAGTTGGTTCATATAAATACTTGAGTGGAAGGGGCAGAAAAATATTTTGAATGAATAATGACCTAAAGAGATGAATTTCAGAATGGTAGTCTAAGGAGTTCTGCAGATAATCTCCTCAAAACAGAATCACATAACTGGTAGAAATTATTTTTAAAGCAATTATTAAGTGTATATGGTTGGTAACTGAAAAGTTGACGATTTGAAGCATTACAGAAGAAAAAGCCTGGTGGTCTGCTTCCGTAAATATTACAGCCAAGAAAATATTATGGAGCAGTTCTACTCTGCAACACATGGGGTCACCATGAGTCAGCAGGGACTCAATGGCACAAGGCAACAACAAAAAAAAGGTATGCAGCAAATAAAGAAATAATGCAAGAAAATAAACTAAATTTCACTATGAACACTGAAAGTCTCTGGTATTTTTGAGACACAACCTGCTCCCTCCATTCACCCCTCCCACAATTTAAGCAGACTGAAAAAAAGTGACCCCAGACAGTAATTTGAATACACACACACATACAAGATAGAATTCCAGTACAAGTAATTATGTAAATATAAAAGAGGATATAAATGCATATTTATTTTCCTTTCTTCCCTTAAAAGATTTAAGGTGAAATTATATAAAGCAATATGTATATAATATATAGTTATGCCTATAACATATATAAATATTTTTGCCAAATATCAGAACAAAGGAGATGGCTGGTAACAGAGCCATATCAGAGTAAGGAAATGACACTAAAATGTAAATCAAATCCACATGAAACAATGAAATTAACCAGAAATTGTAAATAATAGTTAATATAACAAACTCTATGAATATATATTTGCTTTCCTTTCTTCTTTCAGGTTCTATGAACTCATAAAATTATCTAAAGTAATAATTTTAACTATGTATTATTAGGTTTGTAACATATATACATGTAATATGCATAACAATAATAACACAAAGAGGGAGAAGAAGGAATAGAGTTATATAAGGGTAACATTTCTATATGGCACTGAAATTAAATTATTTCGAGTCTCTGGTAGTGTGGTGTCTAAGGCACTTGACTGCTAACCAGAAGGCTGGTGGTTCAAACCTACCAGCCACTCCTTGGAACGAAGGTTGGGCAATCTACTTCCATAGTGATGCTGCCTCAGAAACCAAGGAGGGGTCGCTGTGAGTCAGGTCCAACATGATGGCACATAACAATAACAACATAATAAACAATAAGAAAATAACTCAAAAAGATAGAGTGAAAAAACAAAGGAGTTAAAATATCCTGCTAAAAAAAATTCACTGAATGCAAAAGAAAGTAGGAAAAGAGGGGCAGAGAAATAAAAATTACACAAGACATACAGAAAACAAAAATAAAATGTCAGATGTGTAAGTTCAACTATAGCAATAATAATATTAAATGTGAATGGATTAAACAATCCAAACAAAAAGCATGGATTGTTAGAATGGATTAGAGGGGAAAAAAAAAGTAATATCTACCTGAATGCTGTCTATGGGAGACACGATTTAGATTCAAAGAGACAAATGGGTTAAAAGTAAAAGGAGAGAAAAACATATCATGCAAAGAGCAACCATAAGAAAATCAGAGTGATTATACTATTATAAGCCAAAATAGACTTTAAATAAAATATGTTAATTTAGATGAAGAAGTACGTAATGGGTCAATCCATTGGGAATATATACCAATTATAAGCAAATACACAACTAACAATAGAGCCTCAAAATCCAAAAACTGACATAATTAAAGAGAGAAATAGACAATCTAACAGTAGTAGTGGGAGATTTCAATACCCCACTTTCAACAATGTGTAGAGCAA
>NW_006922828.1:13904-14429 GCF_000298275.1 Orycteropus afer afer | reverse complement strand
AAACCTTCACATCACAATAAAAAAGAGGACAAGCACAAATATTCAGCATATACTAACACAACAGCAACAAAGGAAATGATAGCACGATTCATAAACATAATGAGCTCAGCACAGAAAATAATATGGAACAAAGAACCAGGGACACCGTGAAAAAAACACATAATAAAATGACGGCAACAAATGTAAATTTATCAATAATTAAACTGAATGTTAATGGATTAAATGCACCACTCAAGAGATGGAGAGTTGGAGATTGGATAAAAAAGCAAAACCCATCAATATGCTGCTTACAAGAGACACACCTTAGAGATAAAGACAAAAATAGATTAAAAATCAAAAGTTGGAAAAAGACGTATGAAGCAAATGGCACCTGTAAGAGAGCAGGAGTGGCAATATTAATTTCTGATCAAATTGACTTTAAGACAAATACCACCATACAAGACAAGGAAGGACATTAATAATGATTAAAGGATCAATTGAACATGAAGATATAACCATAATAAATATCTGTGGACCCAATGAAAG
>NW_006922828.1:12749-13301 GCF_000298275.1 Orycteropus afer afer | reverse complement strand
TTCCTTTCTTCTGGTGACTGTAGGTTTTTCTTGCTGTTCTTTTTCTAATTGTTGGATATGTTGGTTTAAAGTGTTGATTTTAGCTCTTTCTTCTTTTTTAATGTGGGCATTTATTGCTATAAATTGGCCTCTTCTGATCACTGCTTTTGCTGAATCCCAAAAATTTTGGTATGTTGTGTTTTCATTCTCATTTGATTGAAGGAATTTTTGAATTTCAATTTTGATTTCTTCTCTTACCCAGTCTTTCTCAAGGTGGCTGTTTAACATAGATTGATGTGGAAAAGTTGAACAGGCACAGCAAAAAAGAAGAAATTGAACAGGTCATCAAAAAAATACCAACTAAAAAATTCCTGGCCCAGACGGTTTTACTGGAGAATTCTACAAAACATTCAGAGAAGAACTGATACCAATCCTACTCAAACTATTCCAAAGCATAGAAAAGGATGGAGTCCTCCTGAACTCATTTTATGAAGCAAGCATAACCTTGATACAAAAACCAGGCAAAGACATCACTCAAAAGGAAAACTACAGACCAATATCCCTCATGAATAT
>NW_006922828.1:10214-11030 GCF_000298275.1 Orycteropus afer afer | reverse complement strand
CATTTGACCTAGCTATTTCATCACTAGGTATATATCCTAAAGAAGTGAAAGCCATGACAAGAACAGACATATGCACACCCATGTCCATCACAGCAGTATTTACAATAGTCACAAGATGGAAACAACCTAGGTGTCCATCAACTGAGGAATGAATAACCAAACTATGGTACATACACACAATAGAATACTATGCAATGCTAAAGAATGATGTTGAATCTGCAAAACACCGCATAACATGGATGAACTTGGAGGACATTATACTGAGTGAAATAAGTCAATCACAAAAGGACTAATATTGTATTAGTCCGTTATTGTAAAAGTTAAGGAAAGGTTTAACTATAGAAGGAAATTTTCTTTGTTGGTTACCAAGGGTAGGAGGGGAGTGGAGAGAACGTTGTTAGATAGAAAGAGATAAGTATTGATTTGGGTGAAGAGAAGGTCAATGTACCAAATGTGAGTGAGTAATATGGCAGCATTGAGGAAGAGAAAGACGTAGAGAAGTATATGGGAGGTACAGACAACAAAGATGAACCCTTTTGCACATACACTACTGCGTTGTCAGTGAAGGCAAACATGGGGATATGGGTGGATAGATGGGTGGACGGGCTCAACTATTAGGTATGTCTATGAAGTGGGGAGTGTATTCAAGAACATGTATAGGGTTGGCAGACAATGGTCCTATACGTTTATGTGGATGATCAGAATTCCCAGGTGTATAGTAGAGCTGACAAGGGGCAAGGTTGTGGTCACTGCTTGGTCACAACCAGCTACCCAGAGGGACTGAGTAGTTGCTCCTGCGGGCTTGGGACCATAGTC
>NW_006922828.1:6624-8059 GCF_000298275.1 Orycteropus afer afer | reverse complement strand
TTAGCTAGAATAGACAAATTAGAAGGAATATTTTTCCGGGAGGAAGGAAAATGTTGGGAATTAGTCTGGAAAGATGGTGAAGCTTTAGAGAATTGGGTCAAGTAGACTCAATGAGTAATGCTGGACAACGCTAGGCCTCAGCTGGGAAAGGGCTTGTATCCTAACACAACTTCTCTTGAATATTTAAAAACTAATGGGGACCAAAGAGGGAATGGAACAATTGTCTTTTATCCCAGGGCACACCCTGGAAATGTTATGACCCCTAAACTAATGGAAGTTTTTGGGAACAAATGTAATTTGCATTAAAGCACTCTGCCTGAACTTACCCCCAGAATGAATTATAAGATATGCCCTGTAGTGCAGGTAGCAAGCCCTGGAAGAAGTGTAGCTGGAATGTTCCTTGGAAGCAAGAATGGCTAGACTTCATCTCACCTACTTTGGTCATGCTGTCAGAAGGGACCATTCTCTGGGGAAGGATATCATGCTTGATAAAGTGGATGGTCAGCTAAAAAGGGAAGACTTTCAATGAGATGGATTGACACAATGACTGTGACAATGGATATAATAAGGATTGTGAGGATGGCACATGACAGGGCAATTTTCCATTCTGTTGTAGAGATGCACTCCAAATGCTGTGAGTTGGAGCTGACTCAACGGGACTTAACAAAAATAACTTCCCATAGGAGAGAAATAGGCCCTGCTATACAATGGCACACAATGGGAACAGTCTCAGCACAATCATGTGAAATGAGTGAGACAAAATTACTGGCTTTGTCTCTACCAGGCTTGGAACCTGGAAATAAATAGCGAAATCCTGGCCAATTGTGGAAATGCATATCTGTAATAACATCTGGTCTGTGGGGAAGAGCTAATTCTGTTGGGAAGGTACAATAAATAGTTCTCTAATTCTTACTGGACCAATATGCAACATTATGATAAATGGAGAAAAGGTTGATGTTGTCAAGGATTTCATTTTACTTGGATCCACAGTCAACGCCTATGGAATTAGAAATCAAACAATGTATTGAATTTGGCAAATCTGCTGAAAAAGACCTCTAAAGTGTTCTAGAGCAAATACGTTCATTTGAATTTTATGGTGTGCCAGACCCCAGACCCAATTCATGGTATTTTCAATAGCCTAATATGCATGTGAGAGCTGGACAACGAATAATGAAGACTGCAGAAGAATTGATGCATTTGAATTGTGGTGCTCGCAAAGAATATTGAATGTACCATGGACTGCTAGAAGAATATATAAATCTGTCTTGAAGGAAATGTAGCAAGAATGCCTCTTAGCCTGGTGAAACCACTGAGACTATGGCCCCTAGCTGCCCTTCAGGTCTGGGATTGAACCCACACCTGTGGTTTCCAGCCAAACAAAAAACAGGCAAGTGAGTTAAACATTTACCTCAAGTAGACACACACCCTGGAGAGA
>NW_006922828.1:4827-6357 GCF_000298275.1 Orycteropus afer afer | reverse complement strand
TCATATTTTGGTCATGTAGTCAGAAGGGACCAGTCCCTGGAGAAGGATATCGTGCTTGGTAAAGTGGAGGGTCAGTGAAAAAGAGGAAGACTCCCTCCCAATGAGATGGATTGACACAGTGGCTGCAACCATGGGCTCAGGCATTACAGTAATAGTGAAGATGGTGCAGCACTGGGCAGTGTTGCATTCTGTTGTACACAGGGTCACTATGAATTGAAACAAACTAGATAGCACCTAACAACAACAACAACAATTCTTACTTATTGTGTAATGAAACTAAACCATACCATAGTGTGATAATGATGTTACAAATAAGTCATATGATAATACAGATATTGATAGTCAACTGTATTGGAAATTGAGTTAAAGCCTCCTCAGGATGTGATATCAATGGAAAATTTCTGGCCTGATAAGGAACTAGATCCAGTTTGCTGGCACCTGCTTAATATGCTAAATAGTTCTGCACAAGTTTATTTAAAAGTACAAATATCCATAGACAAACTGGAAATAAATTAATACAGAAATATGAAAACATGTAAGTTGTTTCTTCAAGTCTATTCCTGCCCTCCATTGGCTCCTCCAAATGCTGGACATACTTATGTTGACATTATTACTATATGTTATAAAAATGATATACTAAATGTAGGTGCTCAGAAAAATATGGTCACTTTCCTCTAACAGAGCCTGGAACAAGGGCCACAACTGTGCAGAAAAGATTTGACTCAGGAGGTCTGAGTTGCTCAAACTGCACATTACCAGAAGGGTCTGTTTTCATGAATGGCCATTATCTGGCTCCTGGGAATTGAGTTCTTAGAATGTCCTGACTGATAAAAGTGTTCATATGATTGAAGCTTTGAACCATACTGTACCAGTTTGTGTAGTTTGCATAAAAAATATGATTTATGATGAATGCCTGCTTTCCATCTAGTGGTCTTGAGTTTCAGTAACTGTGATAAGTCATACAAGTACTGTGTTCCTATGTGACCAAACCCTCATAAAAAAAACTCCGGTTTCTTAGTCTCAACAGAGCTTCTTTGGTAGACAGCATTTTACCCATGTTGCTACAATTTGCAGCTGGAGAAATTAAGAGTATACTATAACTCAACTGTGAGAGGCTTCTTGGAAGCTTGCAAGTGGTTTTCTCCAGACTTTGTCACATGTGTCTTTTCCCTTTGGTAATTTCACTTTGTATCCTTTTGCTGTAATAAAACATAACAGTAAATATTATGACTGTGAGTCCTGAGGCAGTCTTGGTTACCTATGACACAGATAAACTAGAAAATATTTAATTAATGTAAAAAAAAAAGAGGAACAGAGGAATAAAAACAACATAAGACAAAGAAAACAAATAGCAAAATGGCAGATGTACATTGTCCCTTATCAATAATTACAATAAATGCAAATGGAAGAATAAGAGCAGACTTCTCATCAAAGCAATTTTAAAAAAATAGGGAAGCAACATCTTTAGGTACTGAAAGAAAAATAGCTTTCAACCTAGAACTCGATAGCAGTGAAATGTCTTTCAAGAAT
>NW_006922828.1:0-3461 GCF_000298275.1 Orycteropus afer afer | reverse complement strand
GGTCATTTTTGAGTTTGGGATTTTGTTCCACATTTTTCCTCCCACTCTATCCAGAATCTCCAGATTTTATCCTTTCCTAAGTGGTTGGCATTGGTAGCCAGGCACCATCTAGTTCTTCTGGTCTCAAGGGCCATCATGTCCTAGAGCTGATTGCTTCCAAATGCCCCCCCCCTTTTGCACTCTTCTTTGCTTCCGATGATAGGAGACTATTAACTGCATCTTAGATGGCCATTTGAATATTTTTAAGACCCCAGTCACTACTCAGCAATTTATGATGAAGAACAAGGCTTTCATGTATTTTGTTGTGCCTATTGAATCTGGTGTCCCCCAGTACTATGGTCCTGAGATGGTAGATCCATTGGATCTTTCTCCCACAGTGTCTAGGTGTCTGTGAGGTATTATTCTATGTCTGTCTTCTGTTGTTTCTGTAAGGATTGCAGGTATTTTATATCACTGGTATCTGTGCAAGATTAACCTCTGCTGAATCTATCCTTGGTCTAGAGTATACTCCTATTCACTGATCCCCATCTGATCTTCTCAGATGTTTATGTGTTTATCTGTAGCCTGATGTTCAGTGTTAATGGTAATGAAGTATTTTTGACACATTGGTTGGTATTGGCATCAGCCGTCTATCTCCTATATGCACAATTCGGTGTCCTCCCTTTTCCCAGTGTTATCACAGTGGTCACAGACTCTTTCCATACATCCCTCCCCTTACCCATGTCAGCATGTGGGCCCCAACTAGCCTGAAATTAATCCCTACCCATCCCTTCCCACACCAGTAACTTACAAAGTGAGTTCCCTTTTCCCAAGGAAATGCTTCTCTGTCTTTTTACAGTAATGGGCTCATACAGTATTTGTTCTTCTGTGATTGACTTATTTCACTAAGCATAATGTCCTCCAGGATCATTCACTTTGTGAGATGATTTGCATATGCCTCATTGTTCTTTAATGTACCATAATATTCCATTTTACTCTCTTCCCTGCTCCTGGTTCCTTTTTTTTTCTTTCTCATGTTTAACCCCATCCTTGTTTTTTCTTATTGCATTTTCCCCATATTTTTCTTCATTATTCTCCTACTCTACCTGTTTTCTCTTATTGCCCTCTAACAGATATTTTGGGTTTCTTTTTTTTTCTTTCTTTTCTTTTTCCTTTTTTTGGGGGGGCTGATTGTTCCTGTGTGTTTATGTGGTGTGTTGTTTGTCTGCTTGATTTTGCATTTATGATGGTTTTTTGTTTGTTATTTTTGTCAAACTGAGTGGGAGACAGCAACTGTGCCAATATGACACAACCACACCTGTACCACCTACAGCTCCAGTTACTGAGAGCTATCACTTCCTTTCCCACTAACTAACCAACAATAAATGGCCACAAATAAGAGCCTGACTCACCCTTAGCTGCTCTTCACAAACAGTTAACAAAGATCTAAATGCAATGTCACAATGTCCCTGACAAAACAGACCCTCACAATCCACACAAAGAAGCAAGATAAAGTAGTAGAAACAAGGGAACAGGATACAGACCCAGAACACATCCCTGAGGAAGAAGCAGTATTGGAACTCCCTGATAAGGAATTCAAAAGAATTATATTTAGGTATCTTCAAAGGATTGAGAGACAGATCAAGGAAAATACTGACAAAATTAAGGACAACACAGACAAAACACTAGAACAATTACATAAGGGAAAACAAGAACAAAATGAGAAAATAAATGAAAAATTTAAAATGATTCAAAATCTACAGATAGAAATCCAGAAGATTAATACTAAATTTTCAGAAATAGATAACACATTGAAAAGGAAAAAGAGTAGAATTGAATCAATGGAAGAAAGAATTAGTGAGATTGAAGGCAAATACCTGAATACTTCTTTGGAAAGGGATCAAACAGAAAAAAGATTTAAAGAAGAAGAAGAAAGCCTACAGTTCACGTGGGATACCATCAAAAGGTATAATCTATATGTAACTGGAATTCCAGAACAGAAAGAGAAAAAAAAAAACCACTGAGAAAATTGTCCAATATTTGTTGGAAGAGAACCCTGATATGATGAAAGATAAGAATATATTTGGGAGCTCTGGTGGTATAGTGCCTAAGGCACTTGACTGCTAACCAGGAGGCTGGTGGTTCAAATCCACCTATCACTCCTCGGAAGGAAGATGGGGCAATCTACTTCTGTAGTGATACTGCCTCAGAAACCCAAGGAAGGGTCGCTATGAATCAGGTCCGACTCGACGGCACATAACAACAACACAACAGAAGAATATATCCATTCAGTAAGTCCAATGAACCCCAAACAGGATAGATTCCAAAAGAAAATCATGAAGATATATCATCATCAAACTCACCAAAACCAGACAAAGACAGAATCCTGAAAGCAGCGTGGGAAAATTGAAAAGTCATTTACAAAGGACAGCCAATAAGAACAAGCTCTAATTTCTCAGCAGAAAACCATGCAAGTGAGAAGGCAAGGGGATAGGATAAACAAAATGCTAAAAGAGAAAAATTTCCAACCAAGAATTATATGCCCAGCAAAATTATCCCTCAAATATGATGGTGAAATTAGGAGATTTCCAGATATGCAGAAATTAAGGGAATTTGTTAAAACCAGACCAACCTTACAAGAGATACTAAAGGGAGTCCTTTGAACAGAAAACCAATAATAGAAAACAACAACCGACCATTAATACACAAGATGACATAATCCAGAAACCAACACAGCTATGGACATATCCAAAGTAAAATAAGCTTACAAGATTGTAAACAGGGAACCAGAGACATCAATTGGCAAATGAGGACAACTACAAGCCCAAAAGAGGCAAAATACTATGTAGCTACAGAACTTCTAAATGGTGAGGAAGTCAAGAGAGTTGTAAGGTAGAATGGACTGTTCTAAACTCGGGGGGGAAATTATGAATAACAGGGTAACCTCAAAGAAAACTGATAAACCTTCACATCAAAACAAAAATAGGAGAAGCACAAATATTTAGCAAATACTAAAACAATAGCAACAATGGAAATCATAACATGATTCATAAACACACTGATCTCAGCACAGAAAATTATGTGGAAGAAACCAAGAACATAAAAAAAAAAACCACATAACAAAAAGACAGCAATGAATTCATACTTGTTAATAATTACACTGAATGTCAATGGCTTAAATGCACCACTGAAGAGATGGAGAGTTGCAGACTGAATAAGAAAACATAACCCATCAATATGCTATCTACAAGAAACACTTCTTAGAGACAAAGACAAAAAAAGACTAAAAATCAAAGGTTGGAAAAAGACATATTGTGTTAGATTGGGTTCTCTAGAGAAACACAAAAACCAGCAAGTATATATGTGTGTGTGTGTGTGTGTGTGTATATATATTTATAGAGAGAGAGAAATTTATCTTAGGAAAATAGCTCACAAGCATATAGAAACCGACAAGTCCAAGTCTCTGGAGGAAAATGGGCTGG
>NW_006922827.1:200793-201799 GCF_000298275.1 Orycteropus afer afer | reverse complement strand
GCAGCAGTATTTACAATAGCCAAAAGATGGAAACAACCTAGGTGTCCATCAGCTGAGGAATGGATTTCCAAACTATGGTACATACACACAATGGAATACTATGCACTCATAAAGAATAATGTAGAATCTTCAATGCACGGCAAAACGTGGATGAACTTGGAGGACATTATGCTGAGTAAAATAAGTCAATCACAAAGGGACAAATATTGTATTGGTCCATTATTGTAATAGTCAAGGAAACGCTTATCTATGGAAGGTCATTTTCTATGTTGGTTACCAGGGGTGGGAGGGGAGGGAGGGTATACTGTTAGATAGATAGAGATAAGTTTGGATTTTGTGAGGAAAAAGGCAATGTACCAAATGTGACTGATGAATGTAGTGACATTGAGGAAGAGAAAGACATAGAGAGGTATGTGGGAAGTACAGACAACAAAGATGAATCCTTTTGCACACATAGTACGGTGTGCTCAGTGAAGACAAACACAGGTATATGGGTGGATAGATAGGTGGACAGGCTGAAATATTAGGTATCTATATGAAGTGGAAAGTGCACCTAAGAACGTGTATAGAGTTGGCAGCCAGTGGCCCAGGAACTTTATGTGTATGATGTGAATTCCCAGGTGTATAATGGGGCTGACAAGGGGCAAGGTTGTAGTCAATGCTTGGTCACAGCCAGCTACCCAGAGGGACCGAGTATTTGAACCTATGGGCTTGGGGCCATAGTCCCAAAGGACATCAAGCTCAATTGGCATAACATACTACACAAATCATTGTTCCACCTTCTACTGTGGGTAGTAGCAACTGAGATCTTAAAAGCTTGCAAGCTGCCATCTAGTTGCAATGATGGGTCTCTCCTCATCCAGGGCCGAGAAGAATATAGAAAACCAAAAATTCATGGAAACAATCAGTCTTAGCGACTGGTAAACCATCCCATCTGCAGCCTATATGACTCAGAGGCCAGAAGAAATAGATAGTGCTCTGCCACTACTGTCAACCACTTGGAAAA
>NW_006922827.1:199529-199979 GCF_000298275.1 Orycteropus afer afer | reverse complement strand
TCAAATATGATGGTGAAATTAGGACATTTCCAGATAAACAGAAATTAAGGGAATTTGTTAAAACCAAACCAACCTTAGAAGGGATGCTAAAAGAAGTCCTCTGAACAGAGAAGCAAAAATAACAACCAACCATTAATACACAAGATGACATAATCCAGAAACCACAGCTATGGACATATTCAAAGTAAAATGAACTTACAAGATTGTAAACAGGGAACCAGAAATTTCAATTGGGAAGTGAGGACAACTACAAACAAAAAGAGGGAAAATACTGTGTAATTATGAACTTCTAAAAGGTGAGAAAGTTAAGAGAGTTGCAAGATAGAATGGACTGTTCTAAACTTAGGGAGAAAAGTATAAATCATAATGTAACATCAAAGGAAAATTATAAACCTTCACATTACAATGGAAGAGGACAAGCACAAATATTCAGCAAATACTAAAACAACA
>NW_006922827.1:198161-199429 GCF_000298275.1 Orycteropus afer afer | reverse complement strand
TTAAGACAAAAACCACCATACGAGACAAGGAAGGACATTATATAATGATTAAAGGATCATTTGAACATGAAGATATAACCATAATAAATATCTATAGAACCAATGAAAGAGCCTCATAATACATAAATCAGACTTTAAAAGACTTGAATCAAATAGATGATTCCACAGTCATAGTGTGAGACTTTAATACACCACTTTTATTGAAAGAGAGAACAGCTGGAAAGAAATTCAACAAAGATACAGAAGAGCTAAACAATACAATCCACCAACTCGGCCTTATAGACATCTACAGAGCACTTCATCCAACAGCAGCACAATATTCTTTCTTCTCCAGTGTACATGGGACATTTTCCATGATAGACCGTATGCTAGGCCGTAAAGCAAACCTTAATAAATTTAAAAACATAGAAATACTGCAAAGAATCTTCTCAGATCATAATGCTATCAAATTAGAAATCAACAATAGGAACATCAACAGAAAAAGAGTAAACACATGGAAACTGAGCAAAACCCTCCTTGAGAAAGATTGGGTAAGAGAAGAAATAAAATAAAATTCAAAAATTCCTTGAATCAAATAAGAATGATAACACAACATACCAAAATCTTTGGAACACAGCAAAAGCAGTGATCAGAGGTCAATTTATACCAATGACTGCACACATCAAACAAGAATATAGAGCCAAAATCAACACTTTAAACCAACATCTCCATCAATTAGGGAAAAAATTAAAAAAAAAAAAACCAGCAAGGAAAGTCTACAGTCACCAGAAGAAAGTAAATAACAAAGATTTGAGCAGAAATCAATGAAATAGAAAATAGAAGGGCAATAGAAATAAATCAACAGGACCAGAAGTTGGTTTTTGAAAAGATTGATAAAATTGACAAACCACTGGCAAATTTAACAAAGGTAAAGAGGGAGAGAAAACAAATAACAAAAATAAGAAGCAAAATGGGTGACATCACAACAGAACCAACTAAATAAAAAGGATAAATATCAGGATACTATGAAGAACTATACTCCGATAAATTTGAAAATCTGGAAGAAATGGACAGATTCTTAGAAACACACCACTTACCTAAATTAACACAGACTGATGTGGAAAAGTTGAACAGATCTATCACAAAAGAAGAAATTGAACAGATCATCAAAAAATTACCAACCAAAAAAAGTCCTGGCCCAGACTGTTTCACAGGAGAATGCTACAAAACATTCAGAGAACTTATACCAATCCTACTCAAACTATTCCAAAACATAGAAAAGGAAGGAA
>NW_006922827.1:195652-196145 GCF_000298275.1 Orycteropus afer afer | reverse complement strand
TGGAAAGCAGTATGATGATTGCTTCAAAAGTTGGAATTAGAAATACCATTTGACCCAGACATTCCATTGCTAGGTATATATCCTAAAAAAATGAGAGCCGTGACAGGAACGGACATATGCACAGCCAGGAACCCGGACAGAAGAGCAGTCAGCCCCAGGGTTACAGGTGAGGAGAGACAACTCAGTGACGCCCAATGTAGCCAGTGGGAAGAGCAGGAGAAAGGGAATTAAAAGCCAGGAAGCCAGAGAGAAGAGCAATCAGCCAAAGGGATTGATTAGTTGAGGAGAGGAAACTCAGGCCCGCCCAAAGCAGCAGGACTGGAGAGCAGTAGAAAGGGGATAAAAGCCCAGATCCCAGACAGAGGAGCAGGCAGCCCCAGGGACAACTCAGGGACACACAAAACAGCAGGGCAGAAGAGCAGGAGAAAGGGGTTAAAAGCAAGGAAGCCAGACAGAGGTACAGTCAGCCACAGGGACCCAGATGGGGGTGATA
>NW_006922827.1:187120-192185 GCF_000298275.1 Orycteropus afer afer | reverse complement strand
TCACCTATTTTGGTCATGTTGTAAGAAGGGACCATTCCCTGGAGAAGGATGTCATGCTTGGTAGGGTGGAGGGTTGACGAAAGAGAGGGAGGTCTTCAATGAGATGGATTGACATGGTGGCTGCGATGATGGGCTCAAGTATAGCAGGGATTGTGGTGCTGGTGCGGGATTGGGCAGTGTTTCGTTCTGCTGTGCATGGGGTCGCTATGAGTCGGAAAGGACTCCACAGCACTTATCAGCAACAACAATGTTCATAGCAGCTCTATCTACAACAGCCAAAAGATGGAAACAACCTAGGTGTCCATCAACTGAGGAATGGATAACCAAACTATGGTACATACATCCAATGTAATACTATGCAACCTTAAGAAATAACGTTGTTGTTGTTGTTATGTGCCGTCGAGTCGGACCTGATTCATAGCGCCCCCTCCTTGGGTTTCCTAGGCAGTATCACTACGGAAGTAGATTGCCCCATCTTCTTTCCGAAGAGTGGCAAAAAACTGCATAACATGGATGAACTTGGAGGACATTATGCTGAGTGAAATAAGTCAATCACAGGACAAATATTGTATTAGTCTGTTATTGTAAAAGTTAAGAAAGGTTTATATATGAAAAGAAATGTTCTCTGTTGGTTACCAGGAGTGGGAGGGGAGGGAGGGAACACTGTTAGATAGGTAGAGACAAGTACCGATTTGGTTGAAGAGAAGGGCAATGTATCAAATGTGAGTGATCAACATGGTGGCACTGAGGAAGAAGAAGAAGTAGAGAGGTACATCAACAAAGATGAACCCTTTTGCACATACAGTAATGCGTTGTCAGTGAAGGCGAACATGGGTGTTCTGGTTACCTAGTGCTGCTCTGGCAAGAAATATACCACAAATGAGATGGCCTTAGGAAACAGGAGTTTATTCTCTTACAATTTGGAGGCTTTAAGTTCAAGTTCAAAATGCCAGGATCTAGGGGCTTGGTGAAAGCCCCTCAACCTTGGGGTCCAGCTCTAACTCCTGCTCCCAGCCCACTGGAGCTACAGGTGTTTCTTCATTAAGACAGCTGCTGGCAGCTGAGGCTGAGAAGCTCCAAGTTTGACATGTAAAAAGGCACAATCCCAGTGTTACCAAACCACATGGTAGGCCATTATTTAAGTCCATTTTAAGTCCCATGGTCGGCAGAGTATAACAGGCTGCTGGGCAATGACATGGCTACATGCAGGGTCCAAATGTGCCATAGGCTAGAGACCATTCCCAAGGTTTCTCCTTATATATAAGAAGCAAGCTACATCCCAAAGGCAGCTACTCACCTGCTTGTGGTAGATCCCACCATAGAGTTGATATCCAGTCTCATCATGGGAAATAACTACCACCAGCTGCCCAGCCCCTCAACCAGGTCTAGCCAAGTTGACACACAAACTGAACTACCACAATGGGTATACAGGTGGATAGATGGCGGGACACGCTTAGGTATGTATTAGGTATGTCTATGAAGCAGGGAGTACCCAAGAACATGTATAGGGTTGGCAGACAATGCTCCTACGAATTTATGTTTATGATCTGAATTTCCAGGTGTATAGTAGAGCTGACAATGGGCGAGGTTGTAGTCACTGCTTGGTCACAGCCAGCAACCCAGAGGGACCGAGTAGTTGAACCTGTGGCCTCAGAGCCATAGTCACAGAGGACATCAAGCTCAATTGGCATAACATACTACACAAAACATTGTTCCACCTCATACTTTGGTGAGCAACAACTGGGATCTTAAAAGTTTGCAAGCTGCCATCTAGATGCAGCGATGGGTCTCTCCTTGTCCAGAGCAAAGAAGAATGAAGAAAAACAAAAATTCATGGAAACAACTAGTCCTAGTGATTGGTACACCATCTGATCTGCAGCCTATATATGTATGAAACCAGAAGAACTAGATGGTCCCCAGCTACAACTGTCAACCACTTGGAAGGGAATCTATGTAGGAGATCCCGGATAGAGAGGGAGAATAATGTGGAACAAAACTCAAAATCATTTGGATTTAAAAAAGATGTGGGTGGGGACCACGAGCCTGGTGGAACCACTGAGACTATGGCCCCTAGCTGCCCTTCAGGTCTAGAATTGAACTCACATCTGTCGTTCCAGCCAAACAAAAGACAGGCATATGAGTTGAACATTTACCTGAGGTATATATGCTCCTTGGACAGAACAATCGTGGGAGAAAGAAGGGCTGCTTATACACAGGGAGAAAGCTCAGGGGGCTGGAGTACATGGAGGGATGGACACAGGGAAGAGGTAACCATCAGGAGGAAGTGGGAGGAAGTGGGGAACTGTTGCATTGTGGTAAATTGTGGTCAATGTCATGAGACAAAGTGTATGTTAACTGCTGTATGGAAAGTGAATTTGCTCTGTAAATTTTCACCCAACTCACAATAAAAAGAAAAGAGAAGAAGCAAATAACAAGAATAATAAATAAAAAGGGTGCATAACTACAGAACCAATGAAATAAAAAAAGATACTGACAGAATATTACTAAGAAATGTACACCAACAGATTCAAGACCTAGAAGAGATGGACTAGTTTCTAAAATCATAAGACCTACTTAAACTATCCCACTCAGAGATATAATACCTGAACAGAGCCATAAAAAAAGAAGAAATTTAACAGGTCAGAAAAATACTTCCCACAAGAAAAAGTCCTGGCCCTGTTGGCTTCACTGGAGAATTTTTACCAAACATTAAAGGAAGATTGACACTTATACTACTCAAGCTATTCCAGATTGGAGAAAAAATGGAATACTCCCAAAATCATTTTATGAAGCAAGCATAACACTGGTACCAAAACCAAGGAAAGACACCACTAAAAAGTAAAACTACAGACCAATATCCATTATGAATATATGCACAAAAATCTTCAACAAAATTCTAGCCAACAGAATCCAACAACATATCAAATAAATAATACTTCCTGACCAGGTGGGATTCATAGTGGTATCCAAGGTGGGTTCAACATCAGAAAAACAATCAATGTAATCCACCACCTAAACAAAATAACCATATGATTGTATCAATCGATGTTGAAAAGGCATTTGATAAAATTCAACACCTATTCTCAGCAAAATAGAGATAGAAGGGAAATTCCTCAACATAATAAAGGACATATATGCAGCCAACAGCCAACATTATTGTGAATGGAGAAAGACTCAAAGGATGCCCCTTATAAATGGCAACCAGACAAGGATGCCCTCTGTCACCACTTCTGTTTAACATTGGATTGGAAGTCCTGGCCAGGGAAATAAGGCAAGAAAGAGAAATAAAAGGGTTTCAAATTGGCAAAAAGGAACTAAACCTATCTCTATTTGTGGATGATATGATCCTGTACATGGAAAACCCAAAAGACTCAGCAAAAAATCTTACTGTAACTAAGAGAGGTTCAGCAAAGTGGCAAGATACAAGGTCAAGATACAAAAATCAGTTGGATTCCTCTAAAAAACAAAGAGGCCTCTGAAAAAAGAAATAAGAAAAACAATACCTACAAAAAGATAAAATACTTAGGAATAAATCTTACCAGAGACACAAAAGACCTATATGAAGAAAACTATAAAGCCCAATAAACCACAAGGGATCTACATAAATGGAAGAACCTGCTTTGTTCATGGATCTTGTTGTTATGTGCCGTGGAGTCGGATTTGACTATGACCCCTCCTTGGGTTACTGAGGCAGTTTCACTACAGAAGTAAATTGCCCAACCTTCCTTCTGAGGAGTGGATGGTGAGTTTGAACCACCAGCCTTCTGGTTAGCAGTCAAGTGCCTTAGGCATTACGGTACTGAATACTGTGAAAATGTCAATACCACCCACTAAACTCTGATGCTAAAAAGACAAACAAACCAATTCAAAAATGGGCAAGGGACATGAACAGACATTACACTAAAGATGATATGCTGACAGGCAACAAACACATGAGGAATTGCTCATGATCATTAGCCATCAGAGAGATGCAAATCCAAACAATAATGAGATATCATCTAACCCCAACAATAATAGCAAAATTGATCAGGACAGAAAATAACAATTGCTAGTGAGGCTGTGGAGAGATTGGAACTCTCTTTCACTCCTGGTGGGACTGCAAAATGGTATAACCATTATGGTAAGTGGTATGACCTATGCTTAAAAAACGGAAAATAGAAATACCATTTGACCCAGCAATTCCATTACTAGGACTATATCTTAAAGAGGTGAGAGGACAGAAAAAGACATGTGCATACTCATGTTCACAGCTGAATTCACCATAGCAAAGAGATGGAAACAATGTTATATGCCCATTCACATATGAATGAATAACAAAACTATGGTACATTCACACAATGGAATACTATGCCACAATAAAGAACAATGAAGAATATGCGAATCATCTCACAACGTGGTTGAATCTGGAGTACATTTACCAAAGAAACCAAACTCACTGCCATCATGTCTGATTCAACACACAGTGTCCCCTCACTGGCTTTCTGAGACAGTATCTCTACAGAAGTAGATTGCGCACTTCCAAGGAGTGACTGGTGAGTTTGAACACTCAACCTTCTGGTTAGCAGTCAAATGCCTTAGTCACTATGCCACATTAAGCTGAGTGAAATATGTCAATTGAGAAGGACAAATATTGTATGAGCGCATTACTGTTAAAAGTCAAGGAAGGGTTTGCTTAGGAAGGGAATTCACTTTGTAGGTTACTGCAGATGGGAGGGCAGGGGAGGGGATAATTTCAGACTAGTTTGGGGCCACATGCTGAGTTGAGTAAGGGGAAGGATGGTATGGAAAGAGTGAGACCATCATGATAACAATGGGGAAAGGGAGGATACTGAATTGTGCACATAAGACATAGACAACCCCCCCCCCAAAAAAAAAAAACAAAAAAAACACCAAACTCAATTCCGTTGAGTGGGATCCAACTCATAGTGACCTCTCCTTGGATTTCTGAGGTAGCATCACTATGGAAGTAGATTACCCAACCCTTGTGAGAAGTAGTTGGTGGATTTGAACCACCAGCCTTCTGGTTAGCAGTCAAATGCCTTAGGCACTACACCACCAGAGCTCC
>NW_006922827.1:184361-186245 GCF_000298275.1 Orycteropus afer afer | reverse complement strand
CTGGACAGGCAGGAGTCCATAACAGAAGGGCACAAGGAGTGGGGTGGTTACAGGGAAGGGAGAGGAAAATAGTGGGTTAGGGTTGGGGATGGTAATTGGGAGTGAAACCGAATGTACATGAAATGTTGGGTGTAAAACTAATTCTTCTTGGTGCAATCAAGGAGAAGGGGAGGAGAAGGAGAAGGAGAAAGAAAGAATTAGTCCAAAGGACTAGTAGACCATGGGATCTGCAACCTATATGACCAGAAGAACCAGATGGTGCCTGACTTCTACTGCTAACCACTCAGAGGGGGACCAGTGCACAAGATACTGGATAGAGTAGGAGAACACTGTGGAGAAAACTCAAAAATCATTTTTAAAAAAAAAAGACCAGGTTTGCTAGTCTGAGAGAGCCTGCTGAGACCCCTTGTTACCCTTCAGGTCTGGAACTGAACTCACTGCTGTGGAGTACAGCCAAACAATAGACAGGCATATGGGGTGAACATTGACATCAGGCAGATATACTTCTTGGATCAACTGTGGGAGAACAGAAGGTGGTGCTTGCATAGGTAGATAGCTTGTGGTGGCAGACATACATGAAAGGAAGGATATAGAGAAGAGATAACTATGGGGAGGAAGTGGGAAGAGAGCTGTTACACTGTGGGGGAAAAATAGATGGTCTAGGAAAAAAAAGATGTACATATATACACACACAGAGACACACACATATATATCCAACAAGCACATCAGGAAATGTGCCCAATCATTAGCCATTAAACCAAAAAACAAACTTACTGTTGTCAAGTTGATTTTGACTCACAGTGACCACTCCTTGGGTTTCCAAGGCAGTATGTTATAGAAGTAGATTGCCAAGTCTTCCTTCCAAGGAGTGGCTGGTGGGTTTGAACAGCCAGCCTTTCAGTTAGCAGTCAAATGCCTTAGACATTAGTCATTAGAGACATGCAAGTTTAAACAACAAGAGATCATCTCACCCTAGCAATAAAAGCAAAGTTTAACAAAAGAGAAAATAACAAACACTGGTCAGGGTGTGGAGAGACTGGAGCACTCATAGACTCCTCATGGGATTTTAAAATGGTACAGCCACTGTGGAAAATGGTGTGCCATTTCCTTTAAAAACTGAAAATAAAAATATCATTTGATCCTGCAATATATCCTAAAGGGGTAAGATCCAGGACAAGAATAGATATATGCACACTCATATTCATTGCAGCACAGTTCACTATAGCAAAGAGATGGAAATAACCTAAGTGCCCATCAGCAGATTAATGAATAATCAAATGATGGTACATTCACATCATGGAATGCTGTGCAACATTAAAGAATAATTAAGAGGATTCAAAATGGAGTCTTGCCAGTAATCATCATGTTATTTCCGTCTAGCATCTCAGTGCTTGAGAAACTAGGTACAGCAGTTTGAATTAGGAATTTTGGTGCTCTGAACAGCTCACTGAATCAGAGTGCACCTAACGCAGAGCAGTAGAATTAGAGGGAAGGCACAAGGAAATAAATTAAGGAAGACCTACCCAGTGGAAACAAGACAGGCAGCCAAGAAAGGTCATTGGACACTTCCTTGGTGGAGCAACCAACAGGTGAGAACAGCCACCTGAGACATCCCTGCATCAAGAGAGAAGACACCCCATATCTGCATACCAGTGACCACACCAACATACCAGCAAACACCCCAAGAATCTACCTTCAGCACCTGATTTTATCAGTAACTTGGGTCAGCTAGGTGCATATGGGCACACAGAGCACCACTGAAATCCAAGGAGAGTGCTCCAGGAGGGTGAGCTCACTCCCCCCTCAGCAGATCACTGAATAAGCTTGGGTCAGCTTAGTGGCACTGAGAGGTCTGTGCTTGTCTTTATCACTAATATCAGGACC
>NW_006922827.1:181052-183667 GCF_000298275.1 Orycteropus afer afer | reverse complement strand
TAGGAAACAGGCAACCTCAAATCAAACAAAAAAAACAGGGCAAAGTATTAGAAGCAAAACCACAAACAAGGGTCTCATTACACATGGAGGAAGAGGAGGCAATAGAATTATCTGAGAAGGAATTTAGAAGATATGTTTATAGAGCTAGACAAAAACCTAAGGAAACCCCAAACAGAAATAAGAAGAACACAGACAGTTCCCTGGAGGAACTCAGGAATATCACTGAAGAACAAAATATTAAGATTAATACACAATCAGAACTCATACAAAAACAGCAGTTAGAAATGAGAAGATGAGTATGGATATGCAGAGCATGAATACCAAACTGACAGAATTACACAACAGTAGAAGTACAAAAGAGTAGGTTAGACCTGGCTGAAGAATGCATATCCCAACTAGAAGACAAATTCCTGTATGAAGAAAAATCAGAACAAAGGCTCAAGAGAAAAGAACAGAACCTAAGACTGATATGCAATGACATGAGACAAAACAATATAAGATCATTGGAATTCCAGAAACAGAGGAGGCAAAAAAGACCACCAAGAAAATTGTGGAAGACTTGCTAACAGAAAACTTCCCCCATATCATGAAGGAAGAAAAGATATTTTTCTACAAAGTTCACAGAACCCCACACAAGATACATCCCAAAAGAAAACCACTGAGGCATATTGTAATCAAACTTTCCAAAGACAAAGACAAAGAAAAAATTTTGAGAGCTGCCCAGGAAAAAAAGAGATATTACTTATAATAATCAAACAATTAGGCTGAGTTCCAATTACTCAGCAGAAACCATCCAGGCAAGAAGGCAATGGGTTGGCATATACATCACACTGAAGGAAAAGAACTTCCAAGCAAGAATTCTATATCCAGCCAAATTATCCATCAAATATGGGGGCAAAATCAAGGCATTCTCAGACAAATAGAAATTAAGGGATTTTGTGAAAACCAGACTAAGCCTAAAAGAAATGCTTAAGAAGTCTTCCAATAGAGAACCCACAACAGAGATCAACAAAACCAGGATTCATGGCATCACCACAAAAACCAAATCAGAAATAGATACTCAAAATAAGATAAAACATTAATATCTTGAAAACCAAGGAACTCAGTCAACACACAACAACAACAACTAACCTTTCAGAGAGAATAAAACTTCTAAGTACAGACCCTCAAGTGGCAAGGAAAACAGGACAATATCTTCACAGTACGCACTGTTCTAAAAATGTAGAGACAAGAATATACTCCAAGGTAACCACAGAGAAAAGTAATAATTCTTCTAAGCAAATCCAGAAGGAAGGAAGGAAAACATGGGTTTAATAAGCACAAAAGCAACTCTAAGAAGAAAACCCATTAGCCAACAAACTGAACTCAGCACAGAAAAGTATAAGGACCAAGAAACACCATGAATTTCTGGTTCTCTTCATTCTTCTCAGCCCTGGACCATGAGAGACCCATCTTTGCAACTAGATGGCAGCTTGCAAGCTATTAAGATCTGTCGCTACTACCCACAGTAGAAGGTGGAACAATGATTTGTGTAGTATGTTATGCCAATTGAGTTTGATCTCATCTGGGACTATGATCCCAAGCCCACAGGTTCAACTATTCAGTCCCTCTGGGTAGCTGGATGTGGCCAAGCATTGATTACAACCTTGCCCCTTGTCAGCCCCATTATACATCTGGGAATTCAGATCATACACATAAAGTCATTGGACCACTGTTTGCCAACCCTATACATGTTCTTAGGTTCACTTTCCACTTCATATAGATACCTAATATTTCAGCCTGTCCACCCATCTATCCATCCATATAACCTGTGTTTGTCTTCACTGAGCACACTGTCCTATATGTGCAAAAGTGTTCATATTTGTTGTCTGTACTTCCCACATACCTCTCTATGTCTTTCTCTTCCTCAATGTCACTATATTCATCACTCACATTTGATACATTGCCTTTTTCCTCATGAAATCCAAACTTATCTCTATCTAACAGTATTCCCTCCCTCCCCTCCCAACCCTGGTAACCAACATAGAAAATGACCTTCCATAGACAAGCGTTTCCTTGACTTACAATAACAGAACAATACAATATTTGTCCCTTTGTGATTGACTTATTTCACTCAGTATAACGTCCTCCAAGTTCATCCACGTTTTGCCGTGCGTTGAAGATTCTACATTATTCTTTCCGATTGCATAGTATTCCATTGTGTGTATGTGCCATAGTTTGAAAATCCATTCCTCAGTTGAGGGACACCTAGGTTGTTTCCATCTTCTGGCTATTGTAAATACTGCTGCAATGAACATGGGTGTGCATATGTCTCTTCTTGTCATGGGTCTCACTTCTTTAGGATATACACCTAGTAATGGAATAGCTGGGTCAAATGGTATTTCTAATTCCAATTTTTGAAGGAATCGCCATACTGCTTTCCACAATGGTTGTACCATTTTACAGTCCCACCAGCATTGGATGAGTGTCCCAATCTGTCCGCATCGTCGCCAGCATTTGTTATTTTGTGGCTTGTTGAACTTTGCTACTAGTGCTGGAGCAAGATGATACCTCGTTGTTTTGATTTGCATCTCTCTAATACCTAATGATCGTGAGCATTTCTTCATGTTTGTTGG
>NW_006922827.1:157410-178225 GCF_000298275.1 Orycteropus afer afer | reverse complement strand
GGATGACGTTGACTGTTTTTCTAATGTTAAACCATCCTTGCATGCCTGATATGAACCCCACTTGGTCATAATGAATGATTTTCTTGATATGTTGTTGGAGTCTATTGGCTAGGTGTTTGTTGAGGATTTTTGCGTCTTCTAGATTTTCAAATTTGTTGGAGTACAGATCTTCATAGTACCTTGATAGTATCCTTTTTATTTCAGTTGGTTATGTTGTGATGTCACCCATTTCATTTCTTATTCGTGTTATTTGTATTCTCTCTCTCTTTTCCTTTGTTGAATTTGCCAGTGGTTAGTCAATTTTATTAATCCTTTCAAAAAACCAACTTCTGGTCCAGTTGATCTTTTTCTATAGCCCTTCTATTTTCTGTGTGATTGATTTCTGCTTGAATCTTGATTGTTTCCTTTCTTCTGGTGACTGAGGGCTTTTCTTCTTTTCTTTTTCTAATTGTTGGAGATGTTGGTTCAAAGTGTTGATTTTGGCTCTTTCTTCATTTTTGATGTGTGCTTGTCTTGCTATAAATTGGCCTCTGATCACTGCTTTTGCTGTGTGGCAAAGATTTTGTAATGTTCTGTTGTGATTCTCATTTGATTCAAGGAATTTTTGTATTTCTATTTTTATTTCTTCTCTTACCCAGTCTTTCTCTTGGAGGGTACTGTTTAGTTTCCATGTGTTTATTCTTTTTCTGTTGATCTTCCTATTATTGATTTCTAATGAAATAGCATTATGGTCTGAGAAGATGCTTTGCTGTATTTCAAAGATTTAAATTTATTAAGGCTTGCTTTATGGGCTAACATATGGTCTATCATGCAAAAACTTCCATGTGCACTGGAGAAGAATGTATATTGTGCTGCTGTTGGGTAAAGTGCTTTGTAGATGTCTATAAGGCCCAATTATTGGAGTATTTTATTTAGCTCTTCTGCATCTTTATTGAGTTTCTTTCCAGTTGTTCTATCTTTCAAAGAAAGTGGTGTATTAAAATCTACTGTTATGAGAGTGGAGTCATCTTTTTGGCTTTTCAGCTCTTTTATGGTCTGAATTATATATTTTTGGGCCCTTTCATTGGGTCCATAGATATTTATTATGGTTAAATCTTCATGATCAATTGATCCTTTAATCATTATATAATGACCTTCCTTGTCTCGTATGGTGGTTTTTGTCTTTAAGTCAATTTGATCAGAAATTAGTATTGCCACTCCGGCTCTCTTACAGTTGCCATTTGCTTGATATATCTTTTTCCAACCTTTGAATTTTAGGCTATTTTTGTCTTTATCTCTAAGGTGTGTCTCTTGTAGGCAGCATATCGATGGGTTTTGTTTTCTTATCCAATCTGCAACTCTCCATCTCTTGAGTGGTGCATTTAATACATTAACATTCGTTGTGTGATTATTGACAAGTATGATTTGGTTGCTGTCATTTTGGTATCTGTTTTTTCATGGTGTCCCTGGTTTCTTTGTTCCATATTATTTTCTGTGCTGAGCTCATTATGTTTATGAATCCTGTTACCATTGCCTTTGTTGGTGTTGATTAGTATTTGCTGACTTTTGTGCTTGTCCTCTTTTTTTATTGTGATATGAAGGTTTATCATTTTTCTTTGAGGTTACCCTATGATTTATAATCCTCCCCCCCGAGTGTAGAGCAGTCCATTCTGTCTTGCAACTCTCTTAACTTCCTCACAATTTAGAAGGTTTGTAACTACACAGTCTTTGCCCTCTTTTTGTTTGTAGTTGTCCTCATTTGCCAATTGGTGTCTCTGGTTCCCTGTTTACAGTCTTGTAAGCTCATTTTACTTTTCATATGTCCATACCTGTGGTTTCTGGGATATGTCATCTTGTGTATTAATGGTCGGTTGTTATTTGCTATTTTTGGTTCTCTGTTCAAAGTACTTCCTTTAGCATCTCTTGTAAGGTTGGTCTGGTTTTAACAAATTCTCTTAGTTTCTGTTTATCTGGAAATCTCCTAATTTCACCATCATATTTGAGAGACTATTTTGCTGGGTATATAATTCTTGGCTGAAAATGTTTCTCTTTCAGGGTTTTATATATCCCATTGTCTTCTTGCTTGCATGGTCTCTGCTGAGAAATCAGAGCTTATTCTTACTGGCTGAACTTTGTATGTAACTTTTTGTTTCTCTTGTGCTGCTCTCAGGATTCTGTGTTTGTCCTTAGTTTTGGTGAGTTTGATGATGATATGTCTCAGTGATTTTCTTTTGGGGTCTATCCTGTTTGTGGTTCGTTAGACTTCCTGAATGGTTATGTTCTCCTCTTTCATCATACCAAGGAAGTTCTCCTCCAGCAAATCTTGGGCAATTTTCTCAGTGGTTTTGTTTTTCTCTTCCTGTTCTGATATTCCAATGGCACGTAGATTATTTCTTTTGATGGTATCCCACATGAACCTTAGGCTTTCTTCAATTTGTTTTCTTTTTTTTTTTTTTTTCTGACTGATCCCTTTCTAAGCAAGTATTTAGGTATTTTTCTTCAATCTCATTAATTCTGTCTTCCATTGCATTAATTATAACCCTTTTTCCTTTCAATGTGTTTTGTATTTCTAATAATTTATTATTAGTCTTCTGGATTTCTATCTGTATATTTGGAATCATTTCTAATTTTTCACTTATTTTGTCATTTTGTTCTTGTGTTTTCTTTCAGAATTCTTCTAAGGTTCTTTCTGTATTTTCTTTGGTCTGTCTCTCAATGCTTTGAAGATACCTAAATATAATTCTTTTGAATTCCTTATCAGAGAGTTCCAATGCTGCTTCTTCCTCAGGGATATGTTCTGGGTCAGTATCCTGTTCTCTTGTTTCTACCACTTTATCTTGCTTCTTTGTGTGGACTCTGATGGTCTGCTGTTTCCAAGGCATCGTGGTATTGTAGTAAGATCACTCTTAATTTGTTGTGAAGAGCAGCCAAGGGTGATTCAGACTCTTCTAGGTGGTTTTTTATCATTGGCCCATTGGTGGAGAAAGAGGTGTTGGCTCTTGCTCAGTAAGTGAAGTTTAGGAGGTGTGGGTGTACTTGTATCTTATGAGGACTGCTGCTGTCTGTCAGTCAGTTGGGGAAATATACAATTGAATAACCATGGAGAAAAGTATAAGCACATAGACAAGAAACACACCTTGAAATCACACAGGGCCAATAACCCAAAAGATGAAAAAAGGGGTGTGGAGAAGAAGAAAACAGATAAATCTGCAATATCTGGAGAGAGGTCACTGAGAGTAAAAATGTAGAGAAGGAGAATAATGAATAAAGAAAACAAAGAAAGAAAGAAAACAACAGTACAAAAGAAAATAAGAACAAAAATAGAACAAAACAAACAAAACAAACCAACAAGGGATGGGGTTAAACATGGGAGAAAGAAAAAAAAAAAAAAAAGTGTAGACTAGGACCTCTTCAGTCATGCAGTGCACTTCTGGAGAGCTGCTGGGGTTACTGGAAAGCAGAACCTCTTCTTAAGTCCTTGGAATCTGTCAGAGTGCTGTCTCTTTAGGTTGTCCCTAGCTACTGGTTATGTGTTGATTTGTTTTGTCTTGGTTTTATGGTTTAATATTTTGAAAAGGTGAAGCTGGCTTTTAATTATTATTATTATTATTGATGCAAGTGGGTTGGGTCGTTCTGCTGTTTTCTTTGCGGTGGTAGAATCCCTGTGTGTAGTGTGGATATGTGTTTCTGTTTGTCGTAAAGAGGGTTTAGAGTTTGAAGCAGAAGGTTTTATGGTAATTGGCTGAATATGTTTTCTTCTATTGAGTGAGTGAAGATATTGGTGGAAAGCGTGGGAGTGGAAGGAAAGCTTGATGTTGCTAGGGTTTGTTTCTAGGGCTTTGAGCTGGCAATTTTTGATGACGTATTTATTTGTAAGACTGCAGCTCAACTTCAGGAAAGATTCTTATTGTTAGAGCATCACAAATTTCCACCAATTTCAGGCACACTCAAAGATCCCACCTGGGTGGCCCCACAGCGCTAAAGAACAGCTCCAAGGCAAAAATCCCGGGAGTGCGGTTTCTTCCCTCTCACTGTTTCATCTGCCCGCAGTGCTGACATAATCCCGCCAGATCACTAATGGCCAGCTCTGGAGTTTGTCTCTGATACTGCCCAGCTGCGGCACCAAAGATGTGCACACTTTGAGCTGTAGGTCGGGGGAGTACCTGCGAGGGAACTTCGGTCCCGATCTCTGTAACAAAGAAAAGCACAAAGTCTCCCAGCCTGACCCCAGTCTACTCTGGAAGGGGAGGGAGCTACCCTGCCTGTTGCAACAGTAAGTTTTCCTCCAGGTCTCAGGGGATGTGTCTGTGCCTGCAGCCAGCCCCCAGGAGACCCAAATTACCTCCAAAAAATCAAGGTGAGCTGCTGGAGGCAGGTCTCTGCCGCTGACCACTGGAATATTAGAGTGGTTGCTGGTAAGCTATTATAAGGTGTCCTCCCTCTTGGCTCAGGGATCTCAGGCGGACGCCCTAGCCCGACACACAGTGACTGCTCCAGAAGAGTTTCCAATGCCTCTCTTGGGTGCCTGTCCATCCTCCTCCAGTAGCTCTTTCTTAAATAATCTCCCTGTGCCTTCCCTCTAATTCTGTTCTTCCATGTTTGATGTACTCTGAATCTGTGAGACGTTCAGAGCACTGAAATTCCTCATTTAAACTGTTGTGTCTAGTTTTCCAAGACCTTAGATGCCAGAGGAATAAATTGTGCTGCTCACTGGCTTGACCCCATTTTGAACTCTTAATAATAGTAGTTTTAAAACAGACAAATACAAACGAACTAAAAACCTGAAAAAATAAAGAGAAAAAGAAAAAAATTAAAATTGAAAAAGAAAAATATCAGGGGAGGACTTGACAGGACACCCAGGCTGCGTTTGAGCACACACACTGGGATGGATTTCCTATGGGCCCAGAAGGTGGGTGGGAGTGGGGCATGGCCACACTTCCGTTCAGCAAGCGGGTAAGGGGTATAAGAATAACAAGGGGAATGTCGCACCTTTTCAGTCGTCCGGGTCCGGAGTGTCCTTGGGGTTACTGGCAAGCAGAACCTGTTCTTAAGCCCCTGGAATCTGCGAGGGCTGTCTCTTTAGATATCCGAAATGGTCAAAGTGCTTTTAAACATTCAAAATGGTTGCACCCCTGGACAGGCAAAAGTCTCCACAGATCAGCCCACCTTCTTCTTCACTGCTGCTTCGCCTTTTATTACCAAGCCACCAGAGCAGTCCTCTGTGCAGTCCCTGGCCAGCAGGGCTGATTTTTAGGTTAATTCTTAGGTCCTACCAGACACTACAATCTCCAAGCTGTCTGTGCCATCAGGATCACTGTCAGAGCACAGCTCTGTTTATGTCCTTTTTTGGTATTTTCATGCAAATTCTTCTGCTAGTTTGGGTTTAGTTCACTTCCATATCCTTCCCTTCAAGGCTCAGGGGTCCAGGATTACCTTCTGTGTCTGTGTTAATTGGTTCCCCTTTTCTTTGTTGAAGAGGTTCTGTGCAGCCTTTCTGCCTATACCACCATTTTACCAGCACTCGTGCATCTTCTCTTTTCTTTTGTTAGATTTGCCAATAGTTTGTCAATTTTGTTAATCTTTTCAAAGAACCACCTTCTTCTTTTGCTGATTTTCTTTATTGTTTTTTTGTTGTTGTTGTCTGTTTTGCTGATTTCAGCTATGATCTTTATTATTTCCTTACTTCTGGTTTATTATTTCCTTTCTTCTGTAGATTTCTTTTGTTGCTCTTTTTCTAATTGCTGGAGTTGTTAAGTTAGAGTCTTGATTTCGTTTCTTTCCTCTTTATTGATGTGTGCCTTTATTGTTATTTGACCTCTGAGTACTGCTTTCGCTGTGCCCATAGGCTTTGGTAAAATGTATCTTCATTCCCATTTAGTTCTAGGAATTTTTTTATATCATTCTTTATTTTTTCTATTTCCCAGTAGTTTATGAGCAGTGTAATATTCAACTTCCACGTTTGATGTTTTTCCTTTGATCTTCCTATTACTGATTTCTAATTTTATAGCACTGTGTTCCAAGAAGATGCTTTGTAGTATTTCGATGTTTTTTTAATTTATTGAGGCTTGTTTTATGTCCCAATATACGATCTATTCTGCAGAAGGATCCATGTGCCCTGGGGAAGAATGTGAATTGTGCTTTTGTTGGGTGGAGTGCTCTGTATGTGTCTATGAGGTCAGGTTGGTTGATTGTGTTGTTGAGTTCTTCTCTATCTTTGTTGAGTTATTTTCAAGTTGATCTGTCCCTCTGTGAATGTAGTGTGTTGACATCTCCTATTACTATTGTTTAGTTGTCTATTTCCCCTTTAAATTCAATAAATATTTGCTTCATGTATTTTGGAGCACTTTCATTGGGTGCATAGATATTTATGATAATATCTTCTTGGTCAATTGATCCTTTGATCATCATATAGTGACTTTTGGACTAATTGTTTCCACACATGTTAGGTTTTCTTCACTCTTCTTTGTTCCAGATGAGGAGAGACCCATCATTGCATCTACATGGCCACTTTCAAGCTTTTAAGACCCAGTCACTACTCACCAAAGGGGGATGTAGAACAATGTTTTTGTGTGTTATGTTATGCCAACTGAGCCTGATATCCCCTGCAACTATGGTCAAGCCCACATGAGGGAACTATTCACTCCCTCATGATAGCTGGCTTTGGCCAACAAGCCACCACAACCTTGACCCTTCTCATCTCTACTATACATCTGATCATTCTCACAGCACATACAAATACACATGTAGAAACATCATCTGCCAATCCTGTAAATGGTCACGGGCACACTCCCCCCTGCCTAGACATACCTGATCATTCAGCCTCCGCACCCACCTATCAACCCATTGAACAATGCTTGCCATCACTGACAATGCAGTACTGTACATGGAGAAGCATTGATCTTTGTTTTCTATACCTCCCATATACCTCTCTGTATCTTTCTCTTCATCAGTGCCACTGTGTTGGTAACTCACTTTTGGAACATCGGCCTTCCCTTAACCCAAATCAATACTTGTCTTTAGCTATCTAGCAGTAGTCCCTCCCTCCCCTCCAATCCCTGCTAACCAATAAAGAAAATTTCCTTCCACATGTAAAACTTTCCTAGACTTTTTACAACAGTGAACTAATGCAGTATTGGTCTTTCTGTGATTAACTTGGTTTGTTTGTGTGGAGTGCCCCAGGGACATACCACAGTAAGCCAGCCTAGGACCAGCCCTGAAACATTTTGTGATATAGTGCCAGAAGATGAACCGCTCAGGTCAGAAGGTACTCCAAATACAACTGGAGAAGAGCTGTCTCCTCAGAGTAGAGCTGACCTTACTCATGTGGATAAAGTAAATCTTTCAAGATTTTTTTTTTTTATATATATATTTGCTGATGGAGCATGTCTCAAGATGAAAAGAAACAGCTATAAACATGCATTAATAATTAAAACACAGAATGTACCAAGTATGAACCTAGGAAAATTGCAAACTGTCAAAAGTGAAATGGAAGACAATAAAAAAATCAATGTCCTAAGCATTAGTGAGCTGAAATGGATAGATTTTGGCCATTTTGAACCAGACCACCATATGATCTTCTATGCCAGGAATGAAAAATTGAAGAAGAATTCATTATCACAAAGAATGTATCAAGACCTATCCTGAAGTACAATGCAGTCAGTGATAGGATAATATCCAAAAGTGTATGAGGAATGCCAGTTAACACTACTATTATTCAAATTCACACCAACCACCAAAGCCAAAGATAAAGGAATTGAAGATTTTTACCAACTTCTGCAGTCTGAAATTGACTGAACATGCAATCAAGATGTCTTAATTATCATGGTGACAGAAATGCAAAAGTTGAAAACAAAGAAGAATCACCAAAAATAAAACAAGACAGGTAGATTTAAAATGGAGTCTTGTCAGTAATCACCATGCTATTTCTGTCTAGCATCTTAGTGCTTATAAAACTAGGAGCAGCAGTTTGAATTAGGGATTTTGGTGCTCTGAACAGCTCATTGAATCAGAGTGCTCTAAACACAGAAGATTTGAATTAGACGAAAGGCACAGGGAAAAATTTTAAGGAAGTTCTACCTGTTGGAGGGTAGATGGGCAGCAGAGAGAGGCCATTGGAAACTTCCCTGGGGCAGTCACTGACTGATGGACTTGGGTGGCCACCTGAGATCTCTGTGGGCCAAGGAAAAAGACGCCCTATATCAGCATACCAGCAACCACACCAACAAACACCAGCAAACACCCCAAGGATCTGCCTTCAGCACCTGATTTTATCGGTAACTTAGGTCGGCTAGGTGCAAACAGGCGCACCTAGCACCACTGAAACCCAAGTGGAGAGCTCACTGGTGCTCCAGGAGGGTGAGCTCGCTCCCCGCTCAGTGGGTCACTGAGTGGGCTTGGGTCAGCTTGGGAGGCATTGAGAAGTCTGTGTTTGTCTTTGTCACTGATAAAGTGACCACAGATTACTATCAGGCACTCTCCCGACTCCAGCGCAGCTGAAATCGTGTGCATCTTTGGCGCCACAGGTGGGCAGTATCACAATCAAACTCCCGAGCCATTCACATCTGGGTGGATTGGGCCGGTGCTGCAGCCAGACAGGATGAAGAGAGAGGAATCTGCGGCTGAGTGCGGAGCCAGGAATTTGCCTTGGATTGGCTTTCTGGTGCCAACGGGCCTCAGAAGCAGGGTCTTTGAGTGTGCCTGAGCCTGGCAGAAAGTGGGGACACCCTAACAGGAATCCACGGGCTTTTAAATAACAGTATGTCATCAATAGCGGCCCACGCAAAGCCCTAGAAACTGACCCTAGCAACACCAAGCTTTCCTTCTTCTGCTCTCACCTTCTCCACCAATAACTTCACTCATTCAACAGAAGAAACCATATTCAGCCATTACCATAAAACCTCCTGGTTCAAACTCTAAACCTTCTTTACAACAAAAAGAAACACATATACACATTCCACACAGTGATTCCACCATCACAAAGAAAACTGCAGAGCGACCCACTATACCTGAATCAATAATTAAATTAAATTAAATACACCAGCTTCACCTTTTCAAAATATTAAACCATAAAACCAAGACAAAACAAATCAACATGTAACCATCAGTTAAAGACAACCTCAGAATGTCTAGGAAACAACAGGCAACCTCAAATCAAACAAACAAACAACAACAACAAGAAAAAAAAAAAAAAAGCAGGACAAAGTATTAGAAGCAAAATCACAAACAAATGTCTCATTATACATGGAGGAAGTGGAGGCAATAGAATTACCTGGGAAGGAATTTAGAAGATATGTTTATAGAGCTAGACAAAAGCCTAAGGAAACCCCAAACAGAAACAATGAGAACACAGAGAGTTCCCTGGAGGAACTCAGGAAAATCGTTGAGGAACGGAATATTAAGATTAATGCACAATCAAACTCATACAAAAACAGCAGTTAGATGAGCACTGAAATGCAGAAGATGAGTACCAAAATGACAGAATTTCACAACACAGTAGAAGCACAAAAGATTAGGTTAGAACTGGCTGAAGAATGCATATCCCAACTAGAAGACAAGTCCTTGGACACTAGCTTGTTTGAAGAAAAATCAAAACACAGATTTAAGAGAAATGAAGAGAACTTAAGACTTTTATGTGATGTCATGAGACAAAACAATGTAAGACTCATTGGAATTCCAGAACAAGAAGAGGTGAAAAAGAGCACCGAGAAAATTGTGGAAGACCTGCTAACAGAAAACGTCCCCCATATCATAAAGGAAGAAAAGTTATTTGTCCAAGAAGCTCATAGAACCCCACACAAGATAGATCCCATAGAAAAACACCAAGGCATATTGTAATCAAACTTTCCAAACCAAAGACAAAGAAAAAATATTAAGAGCTGCCTGGGAAAAAAAAAGAAATATTACTTTTAATAATCAAACAGTTAGGCTGAGCTCTGATTACTCAGAAGAAACAATGCAGGCAAGAAGGCAATGGGATGGCATATATAAAACCCTGAAGGAAAAAAAAAACTTCCAAGCAAGAATCCTATATGCAGCCAAATTATCCATCAAATATGAGGGCAAAATCAAGTCATTCTCAGATAAACAGAAATTAAGAGACTTTGTGAAAACCAGACCAACCCTACAAGAAATGCTTAAGGAAGTCTTACTAATCGAGAACCCACAACAGAGATCAGCAAAACCAGGATATGTGATATCAACTCTAAAGCCAAATCAGAAATAGATACTCATAATAAGACAATAAAACATTCCACCTTAAAAACCAAGGAACTCAATCAGCACACAACAACAGCAACTAACCTATCAGAGGGAATAATACTTCTAGGTCCAGACCCTGAAATGGAGAGGAAAACACGACAATGTCTTTGCAGCATGCACTGTTCTAAAAATGTAGAGACAAGAACATTCTCCAAGGTAGCCACAGAGAAGAGTAACAATTCTTTTAAGTAAATCCAGAAGGAAGGAAAACATATGGGCTTAATAAACAAAAAACCAACTATAAAGAAGAGAGAAAAAGAGAAAAGGGAGAAAGCATTAGCCAACAAACTGAACTCAGCACAGAAATATACATGGACCAAGGAATCACCAATGACTTGACAAAAAAACCACAATAGAATGACAACTATCAACTCATGCCTATCACAAATTACACTCAATGCGAATAGACTAAATGCACCTATCAAGAGAAAGAGGGTGGCAGACTGGATCAGAAAAGAAGATCCATCATTATGCTGCCTACAAGAGACGCACTTTAGACACAAAGATAAAAACAAATTAAGAGTAAAGGGATGGAAAAGAATGTACCAAGCCAATGGCAACCGAAAAAGAGCAGGCGAAGAGATATTGATTTCTGATAAAATCGACATAAGGTGAAAAACATCACAAGAAACAAGAAGGGAGATTATATGATGCTGAAAGTGTCAATTGGCAAAGAAGATGTTACAATAATAAATATTTGTGCACCCAGTGAAAGTGCTCCAAAATACACAAAGCAAATATTAACTGAATTAAAAGGGATAATAGAAAACTCTACAATTGTGGTAGGAGATGTAACACACCACTTTGAAGGCGGTCAACTGGAAAAAAAAAAAATCAACAAGGATACAGAAGAACTCAACAATGCAATCAACCAACTCGACCTCATAGACATATACACAGCATGTCACCCAACAAAACCACAATTCACATTCTTTTCCAGTGCACATGGATCCTTCTCCAGAATAGACCATATGCTAGGACATAAAACAAGCCTCAATAAATTCAAAAGCATTGAAATACTGCAATGCGTCTTCTGGGACCACAATGCTATAAAACTGGAAATTAATAATAGGAAGAGCAAGGAAAAAGCATCAAACACATGGAAGCTGAACAACTCTCTGCTCAAAAACTATTGGGTTACAGAACAGATAAAAACTGAAATTTAAAAAAACAAAAAATCCTAGAAACTACTGAGAATGAAGATACATCCTACCAAAACCTACGGGACACAGTAAAAGCAGTACTCAGAGAAGCGTTTATAACAATAAATGCATACATCGAAAAAGAGGGAGGAAACAAAATGAACACTCTAACTCATCAACTCCAACAACTAGAAATAGAACAACAAAAGAATCCTACAGTATTCAGAAGCAAGGAAATAATAAAAATCAGAGCAGTAACAAATGAAACAGAAAACAAAACAAAAACATAGAGAAAATCAACAAAACAAAAAGCTGGTTCAAACTCAAGCTGGATCAAAGACATAAATGTAAAACCCAAAACTATAAAATACATCAAAGATAAAATAGGGACAAATCTGGGAGCCCTAATTTATGGCATCAATAGCCTGTCAAGCACAACCCAGAATGTGCAGGAGATAGAAGAGAAGGTAGATGACTGGGACCTTTTAAAAATTAAATTATTGTGCACATCGAAAGATTTAATCAAAAGGTAAAAGGAGAACCTACAGATTGGGAGAAAATATTTGCCTGCGATGTGTCTGATCAAGGACTTATCTCCAAAGTCTATAGTAAACTTCAAAACCTCAACACCCAAAAGACAAATAACCCAGTTCACAAATGAGCAAAAGACTTGAACAGACACTTCACCAAAGAAGATATACAGGCAGCCAACAAACACATGAGAAATTTCTCACGATCACTAAACATAAGAGAGATGCAAATCAAAACATCAATGAGATATCATCTCACCCCAGCAATAACAGCAAAGTTCAACAGATCAGATAGTAACAAATGCTGGTGGGGTTGTGGAGCAATTGCAACTCTTGTACACTGCTGTTGGGATGGTAAAATGGTACAATCATTGTGGCAAATGGTATGGCGTTTCCTTTAAAAACTGAAAATAAAAGTACCATTTGACCCAGCAATTCCATTACTGGGAATGTATCCTAAAGAGATGAGAGAGAGTGCATGAACAGACATGTGTACACCTATGTTCATTGCAGCAAAAATCACCAAAGCGAGGAGATGGAAACTACCTAAATGCCCATCAGTGGATGAGTGGATAACCAAATTATGGTATATCCACACAATGGAATACTATGCCACAATTAAGAACATTGAGGGATACACGAATCATCTCACAAGGTGGATGAACCTGGAGGACATTATGCTGAGTGAAATAAGTCAATTGCAGAGGACAAGTACTGTATGAGCCCATTACTGTAAAAAGACAGAGAAGAGTTTGGTTGGGAAACAGAACTCACCTAGTAGGTTACCAGGAGGGGGAGGCAAGGGGTGGGATTAATTTTGGGCTAGTTGGGGCCTACATGCTGACATGGGTAGGGGGAGGGATGTACGGGAAGGATATATGACCACCATAATAACACTAGGAAATGAAAGGACACCGAATAGTACACATAAGTGATAGATGACAGATGCTAGTACCAACCAATCTGTCCACAATACCGCATTGCCATTAACAGCAAACACTAGGCTATACAGATAAACACATAAACACATAAATGACCTGAGATGATCAGATGGGGGTCAGTGAACAGAAGTATACTCCAGACGAAGAATAGATCCAGCTACGGCTAATCTTGCACAGACACCAGTGACATAAAATACCTTCAGTCCTTACAGAAACAGTAGAAGATAGACACAGAGTAATCCCTCACAGATAATCAGACACTATGGGAGAGAGATCCAATAGATCTACTGCTTCAGGACCATAGTACTGGGGGACACCAGATTCAATTGGCACAACAAAATACATAAAAGCGTTGCTCCACATCCTGCACTCGTGAGTAGCGACTTGGGTCTTAAAAGCTTCCAAGCAGCCGTCTAAGATGCAGCTAATGGTCTCCTACTCAGAAGTGAAGAAGAACGCAAAAACAAAACAAGGGACTCAGAAGCAATCAGCCCTAGGACACAATGGCCCTCGAGACCAGAAATAGAGGGTGCCTGGCTACTAATGCCAACCACTCAGGAAAGGATGAAATCTGGAGATCCTGGATAGAGTGGGAGGGAAAACATGGAACAAAATCCAAAAACTCAATAATGACCAGAGTTACTGGTCAGATGAAATCTGATGAGACCTCCAATATTATGGCCCTGGAATACATTGTGCACCTGGAATAAAACTCACCCCAGGGGCGGGCTCTCAGCTCAATAGTTAAAAAGATGTACACGCAGACCACTCAACCCAAGATGACGCACCCACATACTCTATGGTAATACGTCCCTTGGAGCAATAGACCATGGGACACCAGAGGAACAACATTCATACTGAGGAAATGCAGGACAAAGAGGAGTGCATTAATATGAGGGGTACAAGGGGAGGGTTACAGGGTCGGGAGGGGAGGAGTCTGGGTTACTGTTGCACAAGGCAAATGGGGAATGAAACTAAATATACATGTTACGTTGAATGTAAAACAAGCTCTTAAAATTTGGGGGAAAAAAAGAAAGAAGAATGAAGAATCCGCGCATTACCTCATAACATGGATGAATTTGGAAGACATGCTGATTGAAATAGTCAATCACAGAAAGACAAATATTGTATGAGTCCATTACTGTCAGGATAAGTTTACACAGGGAGGGAAATTTACGTGGTTGCTTACCAGGGATAGGAGGGAAGGGGAGGGAAATTTTCTGACTAGTTAAGAGTCACGTGTTGATCTAGGTGAAGGGAAAGGCAATATGACAAAATGTGACCAGCACAATAACAACAGGGAAAAGGAGGACACAGAAATATACGCAAAAGATATAGGCAACAGAGGGAAATACTATTACATGAACAATCCTGCATTACCAGTGACAGCAAACACAGGCTACGGGCAAATGCACAGACAGATGAGAAGATCTGTAGGGGAAAAGGATTATACCCAAGATCAAGGATAGATATGACTGAAGACAGTACAGTATTACATATGTACTACAAAAATATATGCTACATAAATATCCATATACAGTACAGAAGTAATAGGCGATAAGTTAGAAGTTTGGAGTACCTTCTCAGAGATAACCAAACACATTGAGGAAGAGTCATCAGGCTTGTGGACTCAGGACCATAGTCTCAGGGGACCATATTCTCAAGGGACATCATGCTCAACTGGCACAACATAGTACATATAAATCCTGTTCTACATCCTACTCTGGCGATTAGCAACTGGAGTCTTAAAACCTATTGAGTGGCCATCTGAGATGTAACTATTGGTCTTCCCTCATCTGGAGCAAAGAACAGTGAAATAAATAAAAGTCATTTGGAAACAAGTCCAAGAATATGACAGCCCGTGGGGACCTCAGCCTTCATGACCCTGACATCACAACTAGACGTTCCTCAGATACCAATGCCAACCACTTGGAAAGGGATCAAAATTGGAGATGCTGGATAGAGTGTGAGGAAAAATGTGAAATCAAATTAAAAAAAAAAAAAAAAAAAAAAACACAAAAATGACCAGAATTACTGGTCAGATAGAGACTGGTGGAACCTCTGAGACTATGGCCCCAAGTTATCCTTTAGGCCTGGAACTGGATTCACTTCCATGGAATAGCTCTCAGCCAAACAGTAGAAAGACCTACATAAAGAACATCTACCCCAGGGGGCTGCACACACCTACACTAGGGAGATGCACCCCCTTGATCAATCAGCCATAAGACATCAGAAGGACAGAATTTGCATAGAAGGAAATCTGGATAGACAAGAATACGTAGATAAGAAGGGCACGGGGAAAGGGTAGTCATTGGGAGGAGCTGAGAGGAGAGCTTTCTTTGGCTGGGGATACTAATGGGGCTGTGAAACCTAATAAGCATGAACTGTTGTGAGTAAAACAAATCTGCTCTGTAAATTTGCACCCAAATCACAATTTAAAAGGAAATCAAATGACTTACATTTGCATTGGGCAAAACTGCTGCAAAGAACCTCTTTAAAGGATTTAAGAAAGATATCATTTTGAAGACTAAAGGGCATCTGATTCAAGCCATGGTATTTTCAATAGCTTCATATGCATTTGAGAACTGGACAGTGAATAAGGAAGAATGCAGAAAATTGATGCTTTTGAATTATGGTGTTGGCAAAGAATATTGAAAGTAGGATGGACTGTGATCACACAGAATGTGGAAATTATCGAACAACATCATTAATATCACATGCAAGTAAAATCTTGTTGTTGTTGTTGTTGTTGTTATGTGCCATCGAGTCAGCCCCAACTCATAGCGACCCCTCCTTGGGTTTCCGAGGCAGTATCACTACGGAAGTAGGATTGCCCAACCTTACTGAAGATAATTCAAAAACTGTCACAGTAGTATATTGACAGAGAACTTCCAGAAGTACAAGCTGGATTGAGAAGAGGATGTGGGACAAGGGATATCATTGCTGATGTCAGATGGATCTTGCTGAAAGCATAGAATACCCGAAAGATGTTTACTTGTGTTTTATTGAGTATGCAAAGCATTCGATTGTGTGCCACATAACAAATTGTGGATAACATTGAGAAGAATGGGAATTCCAGAATACTTCATTGTACTCATGAGGAACCTGTACATAGACCAGAAGGCTGTCGTTCAAACAGAACAAGGGGACACTGCATGGTTTAAAATCAGGAAGGGAGTGTGTCAAGGTTGTATCCTTTCACCCTACTTATTGAGTCTGTATGCTGAGCAAATAATCTGAGAAGCTGGACTATATGAAGATAGCGTAGCATCAAGATTAGAGGAAAAATCATTAACAACCTGCAATATGCTGACGACACAACTTTGCTTGCTGATAGTGAGGATGACCTGAAGCACTTAGTGATGAAGATTGAATACAGTCTACAATATGGATTAAATCTCAGTATATATATAACACAAAAATCCTCACAACTGGACCTATAAGCAGCGTCACAATAAATGGTGAAAAGTTGTCAAAGACTTCACATTGCTCTGTTCTACGATTGACACCAATAGAAGCAACAATCAGGACATTAGATGACGTATAACACTGGACAAGTCAGCTGCAAAGGATCTCTTTCAAGTGCTGAGGAGCAAAGATGCCTCCTTGAGGACTGAGGATAACATTGAGAAGAATGAGAATTCCAGAACACTTAATTGTACTCATAAGGAACCTGTACATAGACCAGGAGCCTGTTGTTCAAACAGAATAAGGGGGCACTGCATGGTTTAAAATCAGGTAGGGAGTGTGTCAGGCTTGTATCCTTTCACCATACTATTCAGTCTGTATGCACAAAGATGTGTGCATGACAGCCATGATACTTTCAATCACCTCATATGCATGCTTTCGAGTTGTGGTGCTGGTGAAGAATGCTGAAAGTACCATGGATTGGTAAAAGAACTAACAAATCTGTCCTGGAGAAAGTGCAGCCAGAATGCTCCTTGGAAGCAAGAATGACCAGACTTTGTCTCAACTGCTTTCGTCATGTTATCAGAAGGGACCATTCCCTGGAGAAGGAAGTCAAGCTTGGTAATGTGGAGGGTCAACAAAAGAGGGGAAGGCCCTCAATGAGATGGATTGACACAGTGGCTGCAGTGATGGGCTCAAGTATAGCAAGGATTATGGAGCTGCCGTGAGAGCAGGCAGTGTTTTGTTCTGCTGTGCATAGGGTTGTTATGAGTTGGAGATGACTCGATGGCACCTAACAACAACAGCAACATTGACTGCTAGAAGAATGAACAAATCTATCTTCAAGAAAATACAGCCAGAAGGTTCTTTAGAAGTGAGCATGACCAGACTTTGTCTTCATACCTGTTGTTAGAATCATCCAAATTAAATATGGGTGAGATTGAGTCATATTTCATGCTAGGGCAAAATTTGTTTTCATCTGTGAATTTGTGAAATATACACTGTAAGTTATCTCTTTCCAAAGTACAATGGTTACACAAGCACAAGGTATATATGTCCATCAAAAATAAGATTACTTGGATGGACAGAAGAGACAATAGGCCCCAAGCTGGTCCACAATCAAGTAGAAAAATTTACATTAGCACTGAAAGTTTGAAAGCAATCTGTTCTCTGAGACCATCTAGGCAATGGCCCCACCTTCCAGATTGGCCACCCTCTCTGGATTCTGGGAGGAAGCCGCTCAGCCCTGTGCTTCCACCCCACTGGGACAGCACTATGCTTCCTCAGCTTTGGGCAACCCTACTCTCCTAGTCCAATTGAGTGGCAACTCCAGTTCCTTGGCCCTGACAGGCCCCAAACTTCTGTCCCTTGGGCATAGCAGCCCCATCCCCTAACCTTTGGGTGGCAATCCTACCCCCTTGATATACCTTAACAGCAGCCTCACACTCTAGAACTGAGTTGGTGTACCTGTAACTCTTTGAAACCTAGAAGACTGTGGCCCCACTTTTTGAAGGCCAGTGATCATGTCTCTACCCTTTGAAACAGCTTCCTGTACTCCTTCCAACAGCTCTGCTAATCTCCAAGCTGTCCAGGATGATCCTTTTCTTTTCACAGAGAACAACAAACATTGTCCCTTAGGTCTTTTTCTTGCCTGTAGAATTTCAAGACACAGATAACATTCTTTCTTTTTGTTCTTTCTCTGTCACCTTTAGTGTAAGATGATTAGGTTAGATCCATCAGTTACAGTCTTGATTGTGGAGCTACAGTGAAAATTCTATGACACATGTCTTTAGTTTGTACAACAGAATTTTCCAAATGTTTAAGTCCACTTTACATTTTGCAGTCATTTTTAAGTCCACCTCTTTCCTCTTACCTTTTACTAAGCAGCAAGGAGAAACCAAGTGACCCCTTTAATATTTTCCTTACAAATCTTCTCTGCCAGATATGCAAGTTCTACCTTCCATCACACATATGAACATTATCTAAACAAGTTCTTTGCTACTACATAAAAAGCAGTGTCCTCCCACCATTGTGCAATCATATGTTCACCTTTTTTTTTTTTTTTTTTATTATTTAAGTTTCACCAGAAACACATTGAATGCCCACATTTCTAGTAACAGTCTGTTGGTGGTGCTATCTATATTCTTTAAGATCATAGATAATTTATCTATCAGAATTGCCTTTGATGTGCACAATTCTAAAAACAGTCTCTTCATGGAAATCTAGGCTTTTGCTATTAGGCATTTGTGATGATTAAGGTTGTGTGTCATCTTGGCAGAGCCATGATTTTCAGACGTTTGGCAGTTATGATGTAGACTTTCCCCATTACGAGATCTGCTATTAGCAGCCAATCAATAGAAAGAGAATTTCCTTGGGTGTGTGGCCTGCTTCCAACATACATGGACATCTGGGAAATCTCTCTGGCTTTTTGCTCAGTTTGGATCCTGCATCTGGCTCATCATATCTGACGTCTGGTTCATGGGACTTGAGCCAGTGGCCTGCCATCTTACCTGCCAATCTTGGACTCATCAGCCTCCATAGCCTGTGAGCCAAGAGTTTGCCATCTGACCTGCAATTTTGGATTCATCAGCTCCTGCAGCTACGTGCATCAGGAAAAGCCTGACAGTCTCTACAACCAGGTGAGTCATTTCCTTGAGGCAAATCTTCATAGATTGATCCAACCAAACTCACTAACGTCTAGTCAGGTCCAACTCATAGCAACCCCTGTTGGGTTTCTGAGGCAGTATCACTATGGAAGTAAATTGTCTAACCTTCCTTCTGAGGAGTGGCTGGTGGGTTTGAACGGCCAGGCTTCTGGTTCACAATCAAATGCCTTAGGCACTATGCTACCGGAGCTCCCTGATAGGTAGAGACATATCTTAGAGACAAAGACAAAAATAGATTAAAAATCAAATGTTGGAAAAAGATTAATCAAGCAAACAGCAACAAAAAAAAGAGCAGGAGGAAGATAGTGGAATAGGCAGAAAGACTGCACAGTTCCTCTTCAACAAAGAAAAGGGGAACCAATTAACACAGATATAGGTGATAATCCTGGACCCCGATCTTTGAAGGGAAGGATATAGAACTGGACTGAACCCCAAATAGCAGAATTTGCATGAAAACACCAAAAAAGGAGACATACGCAGCTGTGATCTGGCAGCAGTTCTGATGGCACAGACAGCTTGGATATTGCCACATGGTGGTAGGACCTAAGAATTAACCTAAATATCAGTCCTGCTAGCCAGGGACTGCATGGAGGACTGTTCTGGTGGCTGGTGAATAAAGGAGGAAGCAGCGAAGAGGAAAGTGGGCTGAGCTGTGAACTTTGCTGTCTGGAGGGCACAGCCATTTTGAATGTTTGACGATTTTGGAAATTTAAAGTGACAAGATTCTTCCAGATTCCAGGGAATTAAGACAGGCTCCACTTGCTAGGAACCATAAGGATATTCCAGATGCAAATGACTGGAAGGGTGTGATGTTCCCCTTGTTACTATTATATCCCACAGCCTCTTCATGAATGGAGATGTGGCCATCCCTCACTACCACCCATCTTCTAGATCAGCAGGAATCCCATCTCAGTCTGTGTGCTCAGACGCTGCCTGGGTGCCCTACCTCACTCTGCCCCAACTTTTTTTTTTTTTTTCTTCTTTTAGTTTCTTTGTTTTTGTCTGTTTTTAAACTACTACTACTATTACTTTTGTCCTTTTTATTACTATTCTTTACTTTTCCTTTCCCAGGTCTGCTTTTCTTCTTTGCCCTGTTACTGGTTTCATTTTTTTTTTTTTCTTTCTCATGGTTAACCCTGTTCCTAGTTTCCCCCCACACACACATTTTTTCCATTTCATTCTTCATTATTTTCCTTCTCTACCTTTTTTCTCTTATTGCCCTATACCCAGATGTTAGTGTGTGTGGTTATTATTATTATTATTGCCTGTTTTCTTCTTTTGGTTACTGTTCCTGTGTGATTACACAGTGTATTTTTGTCCAATTGATTTTACTTGTTTAATGGCTACTCAATTGTTATTTTTGTCTAACAGAGTGGAAAACAGCTGCAGTCCCCATATGACACAACTGCACCCATAACTTCTGCAGCTTCACTTACTGAGTGAGAGCCACCACTTCCTTCTCCACCAATGGGCCAACAATATACAACCACCAAGAAGAGCCTGACTCACCCTTAGCAGCTCTTCACAAACACTTAACAGAGATCTAAATACAACAACTTCACAATACCTCAGAGACAACCCACCATCACAGTCCACACGAAGAAGCAGGATAAAGTGGTAGAAACAAGGGAACATGATACAGACCCAGAGCACATCCCTGAGGAAAAAGCAGCACTGAAACTCCCTGATAAGGAATTCAAAAGAATTATATTTAGGTATCTTCAAAGGATTGAGAGATAGACCAAAGAAGACACAGACAAAACCTTAGAAGAATTCCAGAAGAAAATACAAGAACAAAATAACAAAGTAAATGAAAAATTAGAAATGATTCTAAATCTAAGATAGAAATCCAAAAGATTAATACTAAATTGTCAGAAATAGATAGCATATTG
>NW_006922827.1:147060-157066 GCF_000298275.1 Orycteropus afer afer | reverse complement strand
ATCCATTCAGGAAGTCCAATGAACACCAAACAGAGTAGACCCCAAAAGAAAATCACCAAGACATATCATCATCAAACTCATCAAAACCAAAGACAAAGAAAGAATCCTGAAAGCAGCATGGGAGAAACAAAAAGTTACTCACAAAGGACAACCGCTAAGAATAAGCTCTGATTTCTCAGCAGAAACCATGCAAATGAGAAGGAAATGGGATGATATACAAAAAATCCTGGAAGAGAAGAATTTTCAACCAAGAACTATCTATACACCTGGCAAAATTGTCCCTCAAATATGATAGTGAAAGTAGATTTCCAGATAAGCAGAAACTAAGGGAATTTGTTAAAACCAGACCAACCTTACAAGAGATACTTTGAACAGAGTCCTTTGAACAGAGAACCAAAAATAACAAACAACAACCAACCATTAGTACACAAGATGTGATGTAACCCAGAAACCACAGCTATGGACATATCCAAAATAAAATAAGCTTACAAGATTCTAAACAGGGAACCAGAGACTTCAGTTGGCAAATGAGGACAACTACAAACGAAAAAGAGGGAAAATACTGTGTACTTACAGAACTTCTAAATGGTGAGGAAGTCAAGAGAGTTGCAAGATAGAATGAACTGTTCTAAACTCAGGGAGAAAATTATAAATCACAGGGTAACCTCAAAGAAAAATGATAAACCTTCACATCACAATAACAATGAGGACAAACAAAAATATTCAGCAAATACTAAAACAACAGCAACAAAGGAAATGATAGCACAATTCATAAGCATGATGAGCTCAACACACAAAATAATATGGAACAAAGAAACCAGGGACACCATGAAAAAAGCACATAACAAAATGACAGCAACCAATTCATACTTGTCGATAATTACAGTGAATGTTAGTGAATTAAATGCACCACTCAAGAGACAGAGAGTTACAGTTTGGATAAGAAAATAACACCCATCAATATGCTGTCTATGAGAGACACACCTTAGAGATGAAGACAAAAATACACTAAAAAATCAAAGGTTGGAAAAAGATGTATCAAGCAAATGGCACCCATAAAAGAGCAGGAGTGGCAATATTAATTTCTGATCAAATTGACTTTAAGACAAAAACTACCATAAGAGACAAGAAAAGAAACTATATAATGATTGAAGGATCAATTGGACAAAAAGATATAACCATAATAAATATCTAGGGACCCAATGAAGGAGCCCCAAAATACATAAATCAGATTTTTGAAAAGTTGAAAAGGCAAGTAGATGACTCCACAGTTATAGTGGGAAACTTTAGTACACCATTTTCAATGAAAGATTGAACAACTGGAAAGAAACTCAACAAAGTTTCAGAACAGCTAAGAAAACAAGACAATCCACCAACTTAACCTTATAGACATCTGCAGAGCACTTCACCTAACAACAGCACAATATACATTCTTCTCCAGTGCACATGGAACTTTTTCCATGATAGACCATATGTTAGGCCATAAAGCAAGCCTTCATAAGTTTAAAAACATTGAAATACTGCAAAGCATCTTCTCAGATCATACTGCTATCCAATTAGAAATTGACAATAGGAAAATCCATGGAAAAAGAGTAAACACATGGAAACTGAACAACACCCCCCTTAAGAAAGACTGAGTAAGAAAAGAAACAAAAATTGAAATTCAAAAGTTCCTTATATCAAATGAGAATGAAAACACAGCATACCAAAATCTTTGGGACACAGCAAAAGCAGTGATCAGAGGCCAATTTATATCAATAATGCACACATCAAAAAAAGAAGAAAGGACTAAAATCAACACTTTAAATCAACATCCCCAACAATTAGAAAAAGGACAGCAAGAAAAGCCTACAGTCACCAGAAGAAAGGAAATAATAAAGATTTGATCAGAAATCAATGAAACAGAAAATAAAAAGATAATAGAAAAAATCAACAAGACCAGAAGTTGGTATTTTGAAAGATTAATAAAATTCTTTCAAAAAAATTGACAAACCACTGGCAAATTTAACAAAGGAAAAGAGGGAGAGAATACAAATAACACGAATAAGAAATGAAATGGGTGACATCAAAACAGAACCAGCTGAAATCAAAAGGATAATATCAGGATACTATGAAGAACTGTACTCCAATAAATTTGAAAATCTGAAGAAATGGACAGATTTCTAGAAACACACCACTTACCTAAACTAACACAGACGGATGTGGAAAAGTTTAACAGATCTGTAACAACAGAAGAAATAGAACAGGTCCTAAAAAAAGTTACCAACAATAAAGAAAAAAACCTGGCCCAGGCGCTTTCACCAAAGAATCCTACCAAACATTCAGAGAAGAACTGATACCGATCCTACTCAAACTATTCCAAAACACAGAAAAGGATGGACATCCCTAAGTCATTTTATGAAGCAAGCATAACGCTGATACCAAAACCAGGCAAAGACATCACTTAAAAGGAGAACTACAGACCAATATCTCTCATGAATATAGACGCAAATATCTTCAACAAAATCCTAGCCAATAGACTCCAACAACATATCAAGAAAATCGTTCATTATGACCAAGTAGGGTTCATATCAGATATGCAAGGTTCAACGTTAGAAAAACAATCAATGTCATCCACCACATAAATAAAACAAAGAAAAAGAACCACATGATCATATCAATTGATGCAGAAAAGGCATTTGATAAAATCCGACACTCATTCCTGAACAAAACTCTCAGCAAAATAGCAATAGAAGGGACATTCCTCAACATAATAAAGGGCATCTATGCAAAACCAACAACCAACATTATTCTCAGTGGAGAGAGACTGAAACCATTCCCTTTGCAAACAGGAACCAGACAAGGATTGCTCTCAATTACTTACATCCAACATTGTACTGGGATGCAGTACACATAGCCAAGGCAATAAGGCAACAAATGGAAATCAAAGGCATCCAAATTGGTAAGGAAGGATTCAAACTGTCCCTATTTGTTGACGATATAATCCTATACCTAGAAAACCCAAGAGACTCAGTCAAAAAACTACGGGCACTAATTGAGACAATTTAGCATCATGGCAAGATACCAGATCGACATCCAAAAATCAGTTGGATTCCTCTACACCAACAAAGAGATTGCTGAAAAACAAATAAGGAAGTCAATACCATTTACAATAGGTACTAAAAAAATTAAATACTTGGGAATAAATCTTCCCAGTGACACAAAAGACCTGTACAAAGAAAAACTATAAAAAACTACTTCAAGAAACCATAAGAAATCTGCATAGATGGAAGAACATAACATGTTCATGGATAAGAAGATTAAACATTATGAAAATGTCATTTCTACCCAAAGCAATCTACATTCAATGCAATCCCAATCCAGATTCCATCAACATTTTTTTAAGGGTATGGAAAAGCCAATCACTAACTTTATATGGAAAAGAAAGAGACCTTGGAGAAACAAAGCATTATTGAAGAAGAACAACAAAATAGGCGCTCTCACCCTGCCAGATCTCAAAACCTACTATACAGCCACAGTAGTCAAAACTGCATGGTATTGGTACAGTGACGGACACATGGACCAATGGAACAGAATTGAGAACCCAGAAATAGGTCCATCAGCCTGTGGTCAGCTGAACTTTGCAAAGGGCCTAAATCCATTAAATGGGGAAGAGAATGTTTGTTTAGCAAACGGTGGTGGCAAAACTGGAGATTCATTTGCAGAAAAACGAAACAAGATCTGTACATCACACCATACACAAAAACTAACTCCAGATGGATCAAAGACTGAAATGTAAATCCTAAAACTATAAAGTTCCTAGGGAAGAACTAGGGGCAAATTTAAGGGCCCTAATATATGGCATAGGAGCTCTGGTAGCATAATAGCTAAAGCACTTGACTGCTAACCAGAAGGCTGGTGGTTCAAACCCACCAGCCACTCCTCGGAAGGAAGGTTGGGCAATCCTACTTCCGTAGTGATACTGCCTCGGAAACCCAAGGAGGGATCGCTATGAGTCGGGGCCGACTTGACGGCACATAACAACAACAACAACAATATATGGCATAAATAGACTATCAAGACTACCCAAACTGCACAAACAGCAGAAGATCAACTAGCTGAATGGGACCTTCCAAAAATTAAATTTTTATGTACTTCCAAAGACTTCTCCAAAAGAGTCAAAAGAGAACCTACAGATTGGGCAAAAATATTTGGCAATGACATATCTGATAAGGGACAACAACAAAAATAATAATCCAATTAAAATTGGGCAGAAGTCATGAATAGACACTTCACCAAGGAGAATATTCAAGCAGCCAACAAACATGAAGAAATGCTCATGATCATTAGCCATTAGAAAGATGCAAATCAAAACAACAATGAGATACCATCTTGCCCCAGCACTAGTAGCAAAGTTCAACGAGACAAAAAATAACAAATGCTGGCAAGGATGCAGAGAGATTGGGACTCATACACTACTGGTGGGACTGCCAAAGGGTACAATCATTGTGGAAAGCAGTATGGTGATTCCTTCAAAAGTTGGAATTAGAAATACCACTTGACCCAGCCATTCCATTACAAGGTATATATCCTAAAAAGTGAGAGCCATGACAAGAACCGATATATGAACACCCGTGTTAATCGCAGCACTATTTACAATAGCCAAAAGATGGAAACAACCTAGGTGTCCATCAACTGAGGAATGGATAACCAAGCTATGGTACATACATCCAATGTAATACTACACAACCTTGAAAAATAACACAGAATCTGCAAAACAACGCATAACATGGATGAACTTGGAGGACATTATGCTGAGTGAAGTAAGTCAATCACAGGACAAATATTGTATTAGTCTGTTATTGTAAAAGTTAAGAAAGGTTTATATATGGAAAGAAATGTTCCTTGTTGGTTACCAGGGGTGGGAGGGGAGGGGAGGGAACGATGTTAGATAGGTAGAGACAAGTACTGATTTGGGTGATGAGAAGGGCAATATACCAAATGTGAATGATCAACATGGTGGCATTGAGGAAGAGGAAGACAGAGAGGTACATGGGAGGTGCAGACAACAAAGATGAACGCTTTGCAATACAGTACTACGTTCTCAGTGAAGGCAAACATGGGAATACGGTGTATAGATGGGTGGGCAGGTATGTCTGTGTATTGGGGAATGTACCCAAGACCATTTATATGGTTGGCTGACAATGGCTCTACAAGTGTATTTGTATGTTCAGTAAGAATTCTCAGATGTATAGTAGAATTGACAAGGGACAAGGTTGTAGTCCTTTCTTGGTCTCAGCCAGCTACCCAGAGGGAGTGAGTAGTTGAACCTGTGGGCTCAATACCATAGTTGCAGGGGACATCAAGGTCAATTGGTATCACATACTACAAAACATTTTTCACCTCCTACTTTGGCGAGTAGCGGCTGGGATCTTAAAAGCTTGCAAGTTGCCATCTAGATGCAATGATGGGTCTCTCCTTGGCCAGAGAAAACAAGAATGAAGAAAACTAAAGATTCATAAATACAATTAGTCCTAGAGACTGGTACACCATGCAATCCTCAGACTATACAACTATGGGACCAGAAGAACTAGACGGTACCTGGCTACCACTGTCAACTACTTGGAAGGGGATCTTTGTAGGAGATCCTGGATAGAGAGTGAGAGCAATGTGGAACAAAACTCAAACACATTTGGACAAAAAAAAAAAAAAAAAAATTAAAAAGGGGACCAGCTTTGCTGGTGTGATAGAGCCTGGTGGAACCACTGAAACTATAGCCAAAAAAAAAAAAAAAAAATTAAAAAGGGGACCAGCTTTGCTGGTGTGATAGAGCCTGGTGGAACCACTGAAACTATAGCCCCTAGCCACCTTTCAGGTCTGGAATTGAACTCACTCCTGTGGCTTCCAGCCAAACAAAAGACAGGTATTTGAATTGAACGTTTACCTGAGGTAGATACACTCTTTGAAGAGAACAATAATGGGAGCAAGAGGGGTTGTTTATGCACAGGGAGACAGCTCAGAGTAGGATTGCATGGGGAGAAGGACACAGGGAAGAGTTAACTATAGGAAGGAAGTGGGAGGGGAGCTGTTGCATTGGGGTAAATTGTAGTCAATATCATGAGCCAAAGGGTATGTGAACTGCTGTGTGGAAAGTGAATTTGCTCTGTAAACTTTTACCCAAATCACACACACACAAAAAGCACAAGTGTCAATACTAATTTCTAATCAATTGACTTTAAGACAAAAAACCACCATAACAGACAAGGAAGGACATTATATAATGATCAAAGGATCAATTGATCAAGAAGATATAACCATAATATATCATAATGTATCTCCTATGGACCCAATGAAAGAGACAACATTATTCTCAATGGAGAGAGACAGAAACCATTTCCCTTGCAAACAGGAACCAGACAAGGATGCCCGCTATCACCACTTTATTTAACATTGTATTGGAAGTCCTAGCCAGGGCAAAAAGCAAGAAAGAAAAATCAAACAGATCCAAATTGTAAAGAAGATGTCAAACTATCCCTATTTGCTGATGATATGATCCTATACCTTGTAAACCCAAGAGACTCAGTAAAACAACTACCGCAACTAATTGAGAGATTTAGCATAGTGGCAGGATACAAGATCAACATCCCAAAATCAGTTGGATTCCTCTACACCAGCAAAGAGATTGCTGAAAAATCAATAAGGAAATCAATACCATTTACAATCCCCTTGACCCCCACAATCGAGTCGGATCCAACTCACAGCGACCCCTCCTTAGGATTCTGAGGCCCAACCTTCCTTCTGAGGAGCTGCTGGTGGCTTTGAACCACAGCCTTCTGGTTAGCAGTCAAATGCCTTAGGCACTATGCCACCAGAGCTCCCACCATTTACAACGTCTACCAAACAACAACAACAACAACAATAACAACAAAAAACCCTTGGGAATAAATCTTACCAAGGATACAAAAGACCTCTACAAATAAAACTATAAAAGACTACTTCAAGAAACCATAAGACATCTTACATAAATGGAAGGACATACCACGCTCATGGGTAGGAAGATTGAACATTGTGAAAATGTCAGTTCTACCCAAAGCAGATACCAATCCAGATACCATCAATATTCTTTAAGGATGTGGAAAAAAATAATCACTTTGTATGGAAAGGAAAGAGAACTTGGATAAGCAAAACATTATTGAAGAAGAAGAAAAAAGTAGGCGGTCTCACACTCCTGGATCTTAAAACCTGCTATACAGCTACAGGAGTCAAAAACTGCCAGATATTGGTATAACAACAGACACATGGACCAATGGAATAGGATTGAGAACCCAGAAAGAGATCCTTTGACCTATGATCTTTGACAAAGGTCTGAAAGCCATGAAATGGGAAAGAGATTGTCTGTTTAATAAACAGTGCTGGCAAAACTGGATATCCATTTCTGCAGAAAAATGAAACAAGACATGTACCTCACATCATACACAAAACCTTACTTCAGATAGATCAAAGACTTAAATGTGAAACCTAAAACTATAAAGTTCCTCAAGGAAAAGCTAGTGGCAAATTTAGGGGCCCTAATATATAGCATAAGTAGACATATCAAGCACAACCCAAAATCCACAATCATTACAAGATAAACTAGCTGAATGGGACCTTCTAAAAATCAAATTTTGATGTGCTTCTAAAGACTTCTCCAAAAGAGAAGTTACAGAATGGGAAAATGTATTCGGCAATGACATATCTGACAATGGACTTATCTCTAGAATTTATAGAAACTCCAACACCTCAACAGCAAAAAGACAATAATCCAATTGAAAACTGGGCAGAATACATGAATAGACACTTCAGCAAATAGGATATTCAGGTGGCCAACAAACATATTAAGAAATGTTCACAATCATTAGCCATTGTTGTTGTTGTTGTTAAGTGCTGTCGAGTCATTTCCGACTCATAGCCACCCCATGCACAGCACAATGAAACACTGCCTGATCCCGCGCCGGCTCCATGATCCCCGCTATACTGGAACCCATCATCGCAGCCACCACATCAATCCATCTCATTGAAGGCCTTCCCCTCTTTTGTCGACCCTCTACCTTACCAAGCATGACGTCCTTCTCCAGGGAATGGTCCCTTCTGACAACATGACCAAAATAGGTGAGACAGAGTCTGGCCATTTGTGCTTCCAAGGAGCCTTTCAGGTGCACTTCCTCCAGGACAGATCTACTAGTTCTTTTAGCAGTCCATGGAACTTTCAACATTCTTTGCCAGCACCACAACTCAAAAGCATCACCACTTCTTGGTCTTCCTTATTCATTGTCTGGCTCTCACATGCATACGAGGCTATTGAAAATATCATGGCTTGTGTCAGGCACACCTTCGTCCTCAAGGAGACGTTCTTGCACCTCAGCACTTGAAACAGTTCCTTCACGATTGACCTTCTCAGTGCTACATGTCGTCTAATGTCCTGACTGCTGCTTCCATTGGCATCGATTGTAGAGTCAAGCAACGTGAATTCTTTGACAACTTCAATCTTCTCTCCATTTATTCTGATGCTGCTCATTGGTCCAGTTGTGAGGATTTTTGTTTTCTTTATGTTGAGATGCACTCCATACTGCAGACTGTATTCTTCAACCATCATCAGTAAGTGCCTCAAGTCATCCTCACTTTCAGCAAGCAAAGTGGTATTGTCTGCGTATCTCAGGTTGTTAATGATTCTTCCTCCAATCCTGATGCCATGTTTCTCTTCATATAGTACAGCTTCTCAGATTATTTGCTCAGCATATAGATTGAATAAGTGTGGGGAAAGGATATAACCCTGACACACTCCCTTCCTGATTTTAAACCATGAAGTGTTCCCTTGTTCTGTTTGAACAATAGCCTCCTGTTCAAGGTATAGGTTCCTCCTGAGTACAATCAAGTGTTCGGGAATTCCCATTCTTCTCAATGTTATCCATAATTTGTCATGATCCACACAATCAAATGCCTTTGCACAGTCAATAAAACACAAGTAAACATCTTTCTGGTATTCTTTGTCTTGAGCCAAGATCCATCTGAGAGCAGCTATGATATACCTGTTCCACGTCCTCTTCTGAATCCAGCTTGCACCTCTGGGAGTTCTCGGTCAATATTCTGCTGCAATTGTTTTTGAATTATCTTCAGTAACATCTTACTTGCATGTGATATTAATGATATTGTTCTATAATTTCCACATTCCGTGGGATCACCTTTCTTTGGAATGGGTACAAATGTGGATCTCTTCCAGTCAGTTGTTCAGGTAGCTGTCTTCCAAATCTCTTGGCGTAACTGAGTGAGTGCCTTCAATGGGTCATCTGTTTGTTGAAATATCTCAATGGGTATTCCGTCAATGCCTGGAGACTTGTTCTTCGCCAATTCTTTCATTGCAGCTTCGACTTCCTCCTTCAGTACCATTGGTTCTAGATCGTATGCCACCTCCTGAAATGGATGAAGGTCGACCAGCTCTTTTTGGTACAGTGACTCTGTATTCCTGCCATCTTCTCTTGATGTTTCCTGCATCTTTTCCCATAGAATCTCTAAATATTGCAACTCGAGGCTTAATTTTTTTCTTCAGTTCTTTCAGCTTGAGAAATGCTGAGCATGTTCTTCCCTTTTGGTTTTCAAACTCCAGGTCTTGGCACATTTCATTATAGTAATTGGTTTTGTCTGCTCAAGCTGCTCTTTGAAATCTCCTGTTCAGCTCCTTTATCTTGTTATTTCTTCCTTTTGCTTTAGCTACTCTCCACTCAACGGCAAGTTTCAGAGTCTCTTCTGTCATCCATTTTGGCTTTCTCTTCTTTTCTCATCTTTTTAGTGATCTCTTGCTTTCTTCATGGATAATGTCCTTGATATCCTTCCACAATTCTTCTGGTTTTTGGTCGTTGGTGTTCAATGCATCAAATCTATTCTTTAGATGATCTCTAAATTCAGGAGGGATGTGTTCAAGATCATATTTTGGCTCTCTTGGACTTGTTTTAATTGACTTTAACTTCAAGTTGAACTTGCATATGAGCAGTTG
>NW_006922827.1:136426-146935 GCF_000298275.1 Orycteropus afer afer | reverse complement strand
AAAAAAAGGTGTTTGCAATGAATAAGTCATTGGTCTTGCAAAATTCTACCACGCGAGTTCCAGCATTATTTCTCTCACCAAGGCCAAATTTTTCAACTACCAGTGATTCTTCTTTGTTTCCAACTTTTGCATTCCAGTCACCAGTGATAATTAACACATCCTGATTGCATGTTCGGTCAGCTTCAAATGGCAGAAGTTGACAAAAATTTTCAATTTCCTCACCTTTGGCTTTGGTGGTTGGTGCATAAATTTGAATAATAGTCATATTCATGGGTCTTCCTTGTAGGTGTATGGGTATTATCGTATCACTGACAGCATTGTACTTCAGGACAGATCTTGAAACATCCTTTGTGATGATGAATGCCATGCCACTCCTCTTCAAACTGTCATTCCTGGCATAGTAGATCATATGGTGGTCTGATTCAAAATGGCCCCAACCAGTCCACTTCAGCTCACTAATGCTGAGCATATCAATCTTTTTTAGTTGCATTTCATTTCTGACAACTTCCAATTTACCTAGATTCATACTTCATACATTCCATGTTCCGATGATGAATGGATGTCTGCAGCTGTTTCTCCTCAATTTGAGTGGTGCCACATCAGGAAATGGAGGTTTTGAAAACTTTACCTTATCCTTATGAGTAAAGCTGGGTTTACTCTGATGATGCAGCTCTTTCCCAGTCCTATTTTGAGAGCCTTCTAACCTAACCAGACTATTCATAAAGTTGCGCGGTGATGTATCAGACAGTGTTTCTTTGCTATTCATAAGGTTTTCCATAGCCAATTCTTTGAGAAGTGGATGGCCTCTTCCTTCTTCCTAGTCTGTTTCAGTCTGTAAGCTGGGCAGATACCTGTGCACCATGTGCATCCTGCTGGGTTTGAAACACCAGTGGCTCAGCCTCAAAACTCACATCAATACGTCACCATGGTAGGACAAACCAACAGACAAGTTTGTCTCCCTGTTGAAAACCTCTCCTACCATTAGAGAGATGCAAATCAAAACAACAAAATACCATGTTGCCCCAGCACTAGTAGAAAAGTTCAACAAGAGAGAAAATAACAAATGCTAGTGAGGATGTACAGAGATTGGGACTCTCATACACTGCTGGTGGGATTGTGAACTAATATAATCATTGTGGAAAGCAGTATGGTGATTCCTTAAAAAGTTGGAGTTAGGAATACCATTTGAGCCAGCAATTCCATTACAAGATATATTGTCTACAGAAGTGAGAGCCAGGACAAGAACAGATACATGCATACCCATGTTCTTTGCAGCAGTATTTACAACAGCAAGAAAGATGGAAACAACCAGGTTCCCATCATCAGAAGAATGGATAACCAAACGATGGTACATGCACACAATGGAATACTAGGCAGCTCTAAAGAATAATGCAGAATCTGCAAAAGACCGCATAACATGAATGAATTTGGAGGAAACAATGCTGAGTGAAATAAGTCAGTCACGGAAGGACAAATATTGTATTAGGTCTGTTACTGCAAAAAGTCAAGGAAAGGCTTATATATGGAAGGAAATGTTCTTTGTGGTGGGAGAGGAGGGGAAGCAACACTGCTAGATAAGTAGAGACAAGTATTGATTTGGGTGAAGAAAAGGGCAATGTACCAAATGTGAGTGATCAACATGATGGCATTGAGGAAGAGGGAGACATAAAGAGGTACAAGCGAGGCAGAGAGAAAAGATGAAACTTTTGGCACACACAGTACTGCATTGTCAGTGAAGGCAAACATTGATATAAGAATGGATAGATGGGTGGGCAAGCTGAACGATTAAGTATGTCTATGCAGTGGGTAGTGTGCCCACAAGCATGTATAGGGTAGGCAGAAAATGTTTCTACATGTGTATTTGTATGTTCTGTAAGAATTCCCAGGTATATAGACAGCTGACAATAGATAATGTTGCAGTCACTTTTTGGCAACAGCCAGGTACCTAGACAGACCAAGTACTTGGACCTCTGGGCTCAGGACCATAGTCACAGGGGACATCAAGCTCAATTGGCATAACATACTACCCAAAAAGCCTACTTTGCCAAGTAACAACTGGGGTCTTAAAAAGTTGCAAGTGGCCATCCAGATGCAATGATGGGTCTGTCGTCGTCCAAAGCAAAGAAGAATGAAAACCAAAGATGCATGGAAATAATTAGTCCAAGTGACTGGTACACCATGGGCTCCTCAGCCTATATGATTATGAGACCAGAAGAACTAGATGGTGCCTAGCTACCACTGTCACCACTCGGAGGGGAGATCTATGTAGGAGATCCTGGATAGAATGGGAGAACAATGTGGAATAAAACTCAAATTCATAAAATAAAAAAAAAAAAAAAAGGGACCAGTTTTGCTGGTCTGATAGAGCCTAACAGAACCACTGAGACTATGGCCCCCAGTTGTCCTTCAGGTCTTGAACTGAATCCACACCTATGGTGCTAGCCAAACAAAAGGCAGGCATATGAGCTGAACATTTATATTAGGAAGATACACTCCTTGGACAGATCAGTCATATGAGAACAGAAGGGCTGTGTTTGCACAAGAAAACAGCTCAAGGGGCAGGAATGCATGGAGGGAAGGGCACAGGGAAGAGGTAACTATGAGGAGTAATGGGAAGGGAGCTCTTGCATTTTGGGAAAGTTCAGTCAATGACATGTGTCAAAGTGTATGTGAGCTGCTCTATGGAAAGTGAATTTGCTCTGTAAACTTTCACCCAAGTCACAATAAAAAGTAAAAACAAAACAAAGCAAAAACTTATCCAGCCTCTACTCATTACCCTATTCCAAACTGACTTTCACATTTTAAGTATTTGTGAAAGCAGCATCCCTCCTCCTTAGTACCAAATTCTGTCTAGCTCTTTAGTGTTGCTATAGCAGAAGTACCACAAATAGGTGGCTTTAACAAATGGAAATTTGTTTTTTCACAGTTTAGGAAGCCAGAAGTCTGATTCAAGGTGCTGATTCTAGGGGAAAGCTTTCTCTATCATTTCTAGAGAAAGACCTTTGACTCTTGAGCTTCTGCTCTTGAGTGGTCTTCATGTGACTTGGTATATGTCTCTTCCTCCATCTCTCCTTCTTTTGCTTGCTTGTTTAATGTCTTCTCTATCTCAAAGAAGATTAACTCAAAATACTCTATGCTAATCCTGCCTCATTAACATAACAAAGACAACCAATTCTCAAAAAGAATTAAAACCACAAGGATAGAAGTTAGTATTCCTAACACATATTTTTGGGAGACACAGTTCATAACAGCATGAGGGCTAAGTGATGTACACTAAACAGAGCTATAGGTGATACAAGAGAAATGAGTACTCACTGTGATGGGACTTCATACAGAGTCACTCCAAAACTAAAGGTAATTTGTAGGAACTTTTTCTATGTCCACTGTGGTGTGCCCATATCACCAAAGTAAACCCTGTGCTGAAAAATCCTCTGAAAACTTACTGGGGTGTGACTGCTAATACCTGCACAGCAGTGCCAAAGTTTGTGCTATAAAGATTGAAATCTCTCAGTACTGTGACCACAAACAAATGCATACCAAAGGAAATGTGGTTCTAAAGAACTTCGGAATGCACACTGTGTTTAGTCACAAACAAGTTCACACTCACTCCAAAGCGGGTGGCCACAGGAGCCTATGACAAGTCACTCTGGAATATTGCACTGAAATAAGCATCCAAATCTAAGGAGAGTTGATATGAGGACCAGTGAGCTCTTACTGTGGTATTACTGCACACAGAGACATGCCAAAGTCAATTTGGAATGCCTGTAGTATGATCACATAAAGACGTATACCAAGCCAATAAGGAGTACTGTGTGGTCTTTGAGATCATACTGTGGTGTTTTTGCAAGAAACTCACCCAAAGGATGGAGCAGGAAATTCTGAGTGCTTAGTCTTTGTTTTTCTTTTTGTTTTAAATGTTTAATGTGTTTAGTGTTTTTTGTTTTTTTGGTAAAGTTTTACGTAGGAGATTAAATTCCCAAACAACAATTTCTATACAATTCATTCAGTGACATTTGTTCAGTCTGTTTTAATTGTAGATAGATGCACATAGAAAACACAGGGGGGATGCCATAGACATGTCTAAGTGTCCATTGTAATGTAACCACTGACAGATGTACACAAAGACAAAAAAGCCATGGAAGCCTCCCAGTGGTTACTAGATGTGACAACAAAGAGATGCATAGAGGCATGTCTGGCTCCAGGACTAAACCTATGTGTGATCTTTGTTTTAACTTTAGGCAGTTACAAACATTACCTTGAAGCCCTTAACAGGAAAGTTGCTTTCTCTAATCAGAGTTGGTTCACAGTCAGTGCATTACAGTGTCTGAAGGATATTGCAGTCAAGGGCACAAGCCCCCCTCCACATCAGCATTCCTTGACTTGTCTCCTCTATTCAATATTCCCAGGTGTGCTTCCACAAAGGCCTCCTTATGAGAAGGGGCTGGAGAAAGGTGAGGGAATGCCTTAGCTGAGACATTTTTTCTACTTTGTCTGTTCATAGTCCTTTCCCCGCTCCCTTCTCTCAACCTAGGCTCCTTGGCAGTGACATAATTCTCCTTGTCGATACTACATATTAGTTGGTCTTACCCAATGCTTTTCTGGAAGGAAAAAATGGAACACTGGGGTACTGACACTATTTTCTTTAACTCTATTTCTTAAAATTTTTATTGTGATTTGGGTGGAAGTTTACAGAGCAAATTCATTTTCCACACAGGAGTTCATACACATTTTGTATCATGACATTGACTACAATCCCCACAATCTAACATTTCTTCCTGCTTCCTCCCTGTAGCAATCTCTTCCTTATGTTCTTTTCTATGCCTTCCTGGCTTCCTGAGCTATCTCTCTGTGCACATACTGCCCTCTGATCTTCCATGGTTGATCCGTGTATCTACCTGAAGCAAATGCTTACCCTATATGACTGTCTGTTGTTTGGCTGAAAGTCACAAGAGTGAGTTCAATTCCGGGTCTGAAGGGTAACTAGAAGCCATAGTTTCATGGGTTTCACCAGGCTCTAACAGACCAGTAAGTCTGCTCTTTTTTAGGATTTTGATTTTTTTTGTCCCACATTTTTCTTCCATTTTATCCAGGATCTTCTGTACTGATTCCTTTCCAATGGTTGACAAAGGTAGCTGGGCACCATCTAGTTCAGGTCTCCTGGTTATATAGGCTGAGGTTTGCATGGACTAACTAGCTCCTTGGACTAATTGTTTCCATGTGTCTTTGGTTTTCTTTATTCTTCTTTGCTCTGGATGAGGAGAGAACAGTTGTTACATCCAGATAGCCACTTGTATTTTGACTCATCTTGTCTAGTCATAGTAAGCATAAAAAGGCTGATTGACACTTTATGCAGCTCAACAGATTAGTATCATGAGTAGGGTGGTCTGTTAAATACCTTGTAGTCCTGGCAGAGTGTGGTGGTTAAGTTTGTGTGTCAACTTGGCTGGGCCCGGTTGAGTGGCTGGGCAGCTGGATGTAGTATTCCCCATGGTGAGACTGGTAATAAACTCCATGGTGGAATCTATTGTGAGCAGGTGAGTAGCTGCCTTTGGATATATAGTCTGCTTCCCATATAGAAGAAACAGCCTTGGGAATGGTCTCCAACTTATGGCACACTTGATCTCTGAACATAGCCGTATTGTTCAGCAGGCTGGCACGCCATGCTCTGCCACCTTGGGACTTTCAAAGGACTTGAATTAATATCCTGCCATGTGGTCTGGGAATATCAGGACTGTGTCATTTTATTTGTTGACATTGGGGTTGTTAGGCTCAGCAGCCAGTAGCTCCCTGAGTGAAGAGATGTCTCTAGCTTCAGTGAGCTGAGAGCAAGAGGCAGGGCTGAAGTCCAAGGTTGAGGGGCTTCCACCCAGCCCCTAGAGCCTGGCACTTTGAACTTTTTTGACTTCTAGACTCCCAAACTGTAAGAGAATAAACTCCTGTTTGTTAAGGCCATCCCATTTGTGGTATATTCTTGTCAGAGTGGTACTAGGCAACCGGAATAGAAAGTAAAAAGTCTTCAGGTCCCAAGAGCCATTCTTGAGCAGCACTACAAAATTCTTTTGGATATCCTGAATGTCCTGCATGGCACTTTGCCACAGGGTCTTAGGAAATGTTTGCGAATTCTCTCTGGCATTTTAACAATCATGCTTGTAGGTCTTGGAGATTGCTTATAGGTTGTTTATAGAAACTGCAGTTCTGAGTGCATCGCCTATTCTTTTAGACCCCTGCCTCCTTAGCAAAGCTTGTCCAGTGGGTCAAACTCAACTGAGGGCATACTGTTCTCCAGCAATGCAATCAGAAGTCATCAGAGGCTCTGAGAGCTGAGCTGTTCCCAAGGACTATTATGAGCTCTAAGCAGATCCCTGGATCCAAAGGACAGAATGTGACAGTGTTATTATTCAAACTTATCCCTTGGCAGTAGGGGGCAGTGGCGGGGGGGGGGGTGGAGAAGTTGAACCCTTTGGGATCCCTTTGTTGAACAATCTGAAGAGGACTTAGAGACTTGGTATGTTACCTTAACCACGAAGGAGGTCAACAACTTAGTGAGGGAACGTGGAGCCTTATGGGATGTGACAGCACAGACTTCCTCTCCAATATGCCTTAATAGTTGATACTTTGCCTAAGGAAGAAGAGGAACAGGGGGAGAACGACAGGACCTAAACACCTCAGACCATTTCTTTCATCAGTTGAATTTCTTTTCTTTCTTTCTTTCTTTGTTTTTTTTTTTTTTTTTTTTTGTTTTTGTTTAGCAGGTTTAGTCCATCTGTGACTAGTTTGCTGCAATTAAAACGAGTCTTTCTGGACCACCCTCTCAAAGAGTATGGCAGTCCTGTGAGCTATACTGGTGGTCCTTTGGGCGTACAGTAAGAAAATACACATAGCAGATAATAAGGCTATTAGCCAAACTCAGATTTCAATGCCTGTCTCTGCTGCTCCTGCTGCTTATTGAGCCCAATTAGACATCATCATGAGTCCAAGTCAAACAGAGACACAACCTAGATCTTAACTGACCATTTCCCAGGCATGAAAATGTGGCTACCACTGTGATAACTAAAACTGACCAATAGAAGGAAGGGCACTAACAGTGGTAAATTGGGGCCATCTCTTGGATGATCTGGGCCAGTGCCTTCCCAAGAAATCTCTAGGTTCCTCACTCTCTATTGATCCTCAATAATGGAATCTCTCAAAGGAGGAAAGGAACCCTAGTGGTGCAGTGGTTACGTGCTTCTGTAAAACAAACAACCCAAACCTAGTGTCACGGCTCATAGCAACTATCAGGGCAGAGTAAAACTGTCCTTACGGTCGTCAAGGCTATAAATCTTTATGGAAGCAGACTGTCACATCTTTCTCCCGTGGAGCAACTGATGACTTCACACCACTGACCTTTTGGTTTGCAAAGCTCTTTAACCACTGTGCTACAGGGGTCCCGTCTATAAAGATTCTAGCCTTGGAAACCTGAGGCACGTAGTTCTATTCTGTCCTATAGGAACACTAAGTAAAACAATGGACTGGAATGCAACAGGTTTGTTTTTTGGGTTAAAAAGGAAGAGAATGATGATCTTTCCACCAAGTAAATCAGGTCAAGAGGGTACCGACAGCCAGTCCCACCAGGGTCCCCACAGTGATGGCCTCTAGGACTAATGCAAGTACTATTTCCTCTGCCCCTCCAGATGAATCTAGAGATGAATCAGAGAGCCTTGATAACCTTTGTTGGACATCTCAGCTGTCAAAAATAAGATTTGTCATCCTTCTATCCCTAGTGGGAACCACTGTCAAGAGTTCAATGGGGAGATGAGGAGAATTGCATTTCTCAGAACTTTTAGATACTGGTGCATGGGTGACTATGATGCCCACAACAGCTGACACCAAGAAGAGGGAAAGAATATAATTGTTTCTAGTTTGAGGTTCAAAACATCACTGTCAGGCCTTTTCACAAATCTTACTGTAGATGGTCCCTTCAGGGTCCCTACACACATGTATTTCATAATTCCCTCTCTCAATGCATTACTGATATTATCTATATGTACCTCTGCTAGCTTTTGCCTCCAAGCTCTGATGGAAATTACTGCAATTAAGGCCATTTTAGCAGGACATACAAGACTGTGAATCTATCGGACTCACAGTTAATAGCATGGAAATATAATCAGGCATTGACAAACAAAACAAGCCTTTCTTTGGGGACAAAAGGTTTTTATAAAACTCAATTGTGGTCATGATAAGTTTTTGCTGATCAGTTGAATGCTTACCAGAAAGGGCTCCTAAAATAATGAAGAAACATAACCAATAAGCATACCACACTGGTCAACCAACCATAGACATGGAATTTTTCTCCCTTTCAGAGCACATAGACTACCCTATAAATCTACAAGATAACAGCCCATTTAGTCACCATTCTAGATGGAGCCCAAATGCATGAACTGAGACTGTCATCAGAAGACACCAAATAGCAATGAAAATCCATCCTATCTGCCAAACTTTGTTCTTGTTGTTATGTTCCATCGAGTCATCTCTGATTCATAGCAACCCTAATGTATACTGGAATGAAAAACTGCCCTGTCCCGTGCCAGCCTTATGATCCCTTTGGAATCCAGCTTGCATTTCTTGAAGTTCTCTGTCAATATACTGTTGCAACCATTTTTGGATTATCTTCAGTAAGATTTTACTTGTGTGTGATATGAATGATATTGTTCAATAATTTTCACATTCTGTGGAATCACCTTTTTTTGGAATGGGTAAAAAAATGGATCATTTCCTTTCAGTTGGCCAGGTAGCTATCTCTTAGCATAACTGAGTGTAAACCTCCAGTGTGGCATGTGTTTGGTGAAGCATCTCAATGGATATTCTGTCAATTCTCTGAGCCTTGTTTTTTGCCAACTCCTTCAGTTCAGCTTCAACTTCTTCCTTCAACACCATTGGTTCTTTGATCATATGCCACCTCTTGAAATGTATGAACATTGACCAATTCTTTTTATTACAGTGACTCTGTGTGTTCCATCATCTTCTTTTGATGTTTTTTGCTTCATTCAAACTATTGCCCATGGAGTCTTTCAATATTGCAATTCAAGGGTTAAATTTTTCCTCAGTTATTTCAGCTTGAGAAATGCTGAGTGTATTCTTCCATTTTAATTTTCTAACTCTATGTCTTTGCACATTTCATTATAATAACTGACTTTGTCTTCTCAAGCTGTTCTTTGAAATCTGTTCAACTCTTTTATCTTGTTGATTCCTCCATTAGCCTTAGCAAACTCTCCATTCAATGGCAAGTTTTCGAGTCTCTTCTGATATCAATTTGGTCTTTTTTCCTTTGCTGTCTTTTTAATGACCTTTTGCTCTTTTCATGGATGCTGTTCTTGATGCCATCCCATAATTCCTCTGGTTTTCAGTCATTGGAGTTCAATGCATCAAATCTATTCTTTTGATGGTCTCTAAATTCAGGAGGGATATAATCAAGGTGAAGGATCTTGTGGACTTGTTTAATTATTTTCAGCTTCAACTTGAACTTGCATATGAGCAACTGATGGTTTGTTCTACAATAAGCTCCTGGCCTTGTTTTGGCTAAAGATATTGAACTTCTCCATTGCCTCTTGCCACAGATGTAGTAAAACTGATTACAGTGTATTCTGTCTGGTGAAGTTATGTGTACAGTGTGTACAACATGTTTGTGTTGTTGAAAAAAGGTATTTGCATTGAAAAAGTTGTTGGTCTTGCAAAATTCTATCATGTGATCTCCAGCATCACCAAGGCCATATTTTCCAACTACTAGTGATTTTTCTTTATTTCCAACTTCTGCATTTCAATCACCAGTGATAATTAACACATCTTGATTGCATATCTGGTCAATTTCAGGCTGCAGAAATTGGTAGAAATCTTAAATTTCCTCATCTTTGCCTTTAGTGGTTGGTGTATAAATTTGAATAATAGTGATATTAACTAGTTTCCCTTGTAGGTGTGTGGATATTATCCTATCACTGACAGTATTGTACTTCAGGATAGATCTTGATACGTTCTTTGTGGCAGTGAATGCCATGCCATTCTTCAATTTGTCATTCCCGGCATAGTAGATCATGTGATTGTCCAATTCAAAATGCTCCAAACCAATCCATTTCAGCTCACTAATGCATAATATATCAATCTTTATGTGTTCTGTTTCATTTTGGACAACTTCTAATTTTTCTAGGTTCATACTTCATACATTCCACGTTCTGATTATTAATGGATCTTTGTAGTTGTTTCTTCTCATCTTGAAACGTGCCTCTTTAGCAAATAGGGGCCCTAAAAGCTTTGCTCTATGCACATTATTCAGATCAGCTCTACTCTGAGGACACAGCTCTTCTCCAGTTGTATTTTGAATATCTTCTGACCTGAGGGGCTCTTCTGCCAGCACTACATTGTGCAATTTTAGGTTTATTTATAAAATTTTCCAGAAATATATGAGAAAGTGATTCACTGTTTTTCATAAGGTTTTCAGTGACTAATTCTTGAGAAGTGGATGATCTGTTCCTTCTTCTG
>NW_006922827.1:133918-135851 GCF_000298275.1 Orycteropus afer afer | reverse complement strand
GTTCAGGTTAGTCATCCTTGTGCATTCCATTGACTCAGCCACACTATTCAGGCCCTATAAGACCAGATTGGTATTTTTTTGTTCAGAATTCCTAGTACATTACATTATATATTCAGTCAATTTCAGACTGCAGATGTTGGTAGAAATCTTAAATTTCCTCATATTTGGCTTTGGTGGTTGGTGTATAAATTTGAATAATAGTGATATTAACTGGTCTCCCTTGTAGGTGTGTGGATATTATCCTATACTGACAGTATTGTACTTCAGGACAGATCTTGATACATTCTTTGTGGCAGTGAATAAATACCATGCCATTCTTTAATTTGTTATTTCCAGCATAGTAGATCATGTGATTGTCTAATTTGAAATGCCCCAAACCAATCCATTTCAGCTCACTAATGCCTAATATATCAATCTTTATGTGTCCTATTTCATCCTGTACAACTTCTAATTTTCTTAGGTTCATACTCCACACATTCCATGTTCTGATTATTAATGGATGTTTGTAGCTGTTTCTTCTCATCTTGAGACAGGCCACTTCAGCAAATAGGGTTCCTAAAAGCTTTGGATAACACTGATAACACTGTAGATTTATGGCACAACTATACATCAGTGGGTCCAATATTTAGTTATATAATGGACTATTCTTGTATCACATTATCCTCAAGGTACTGTTGTGATTAGGCACTTTAATAAACAATCAAAAGACAGGCATAAACAGCTGATGGGAAGAGACAAGACAATCCCAGCCTGAACAACACATCTCAGGCAAGAAGCCTGGGGTCAAAGTGAAACGTTCCGCAAATGGACATTCTCAATTTCACTCTGTTTAATCAGACTGTCTGTCCCATTCTTTAAATTGCACTCCCTTTTTTTAGTTATTGATACATCATTTTCTATGAAAGATCCTGCAATGGCCTTATATTTCTTTAACTACTTGCTGGAAACCAAAATAGATGGGAGAGTAAATAACAAGTATTTTGAGTCTCAAAGAACATGAATATTTGTCTGTGAAGGACTTCAAAAATAATGACCATAAGTCCAAGATCTTTAGTTCAATATATTCTTCAAAATAGCCAGAGACTTTACTTGGGGTACAAACATGGATGGATATCCACGTACAGAATAGAAAATTTTCTTCAGCCACAGGAAGATTCAAGCCAGAAAAACTGGATTTACCACCCTCAGGGAAAGATGACAGGTGTTACCCTTGCTCAAGGCATAGGAAAGACTTCCCACATCATAACTGATGGTGGAAAGTGTCCCTGAATAACAGAACATGAGAACATTTGAACCTACAAACTTGGATACTGGGAAGATGGATGGGAGCTATCCTCTCATCTCTTTCTCCTAGCCTGTGTGATCCCTGCCCCACCAAATTCATTGAGTATTCAGGAATTCCCATTCTTCATAGTGTTATCCATAATTTGTTAGGATTGACACAACTAAATGTCTTTGCATAGTCACAGGTAAACATCTTTCTAGTATATTCTGCTTTCAGCTGAGATCCATCTGACATCATCAGTGTTGTTCTTCATTCTACCTCCTCTTTTAAATCCAGCCTGAATTTCTGGAAGTTCCCTGTCTATGTACTGTTGCAACTGTTTTTGAATTATCTTTAGCAAAAATTTTACTTGCATGAGTTCAATAATTTCCACATTCCGTTGGATCCCCTTTCTTTGGAATGGGCATGGATGTGGATTTCTTCCAGTCAGTTGGCCAAGTAGCTGTTTTCCAACTTTCTTGGCATGGTCTAGTGAATGCTTCCAGCATTTTACCCATTTGTTGAAACATGTCAATTTGTATTCAGTCATTTCATGGGGCCTTGTTTTTCACTAATGCTTTCAGTGTAGCTTGGACTCCTTCCTTCACTACTACTGGTTGTTTATCATGTGACTGCCTGAAATGGCTCAGTGTCAACCAATTCTCTTTT
>NW_006922827.1:131111-133618 GCF_000298275.1 Orycteropus afer afer | reverse complement strand
TCCAGACCTGAAGGGCAACTAGGGGCCATAGTCTCAGTGGTTACACCAGGCTCCATTGGACCAGCAAACCTGGTCCCCACCTTCTTTTCTTTTTTTGCCTCCAAACGATTTTGAGTTTTGTACCACATTGTTCTCCCTCTTTATGTAGGATCTCCTACATCCCTTCCAAGTGGATGGCAGTGGTATCCTCCCATCTTCTTTTGATGTTTACTACCTTGTTTAATATTTTGTCTACAGAATCCTTCAATAATGCAACTCTAGGCTTGAATTTTTTTTCTTGCAGTTCTTTCAGCTTGAGAGACACTGCTAGTATCTTCTCTTTTGATTTTCTAAGTCTAGGTCTTTTATTGCATTCTATTATGTCCTCTACAGCCACCCTTCTGTTCAGCTGTTTTTCTTCATCATTTCTTTCATTCATTTTACGTATTCTCCATTCAACAGCAAATTTCAGAGGCTCTCCTGATATTCATTTAGTCTTTCTTTCTTTCTTGCCTTTTAAAGGACTTTTTGCTTCCTTCATGTATGATGTCCTTGATGTATAATCCCACAAATTCTCTGCACTTTATCATTTGTGTTCAATACATCAAATCTGTGAGCTCTGGTAGCATAGTGGCTAAGGCACTTGACTGCTAACCAGAAGGCTGGTGGTTCAAATCCACCAGCCACTCCTTGAAAGGAAGATGGGGAAATCTACTTCCATAGTGATATTGCCTTGGAAACCCAAGGAGGGGTCGTTATCAGTCGGGTCCAACTCAACGGCACATAACAGCAACGACATCAAATCTTTTTTTTTTTTAATATTATTGTGCTTTGGGTGCAAATTTACAGATCAAAATTTGTTTTACATTCAACAGTTTGTGTACATTTGATTTCACATCCTGATTACTGTCCCCAACTATAACAAACTCTTCTTTCCTTCAGTCCCTGTGACTACTCCCTCCCTGCAGACTTTTAACTATGCACTCCTGTCTGTCCAGCTTTCCCTCTATGTGAATGCTGCCTCTATGGTGTCCATGGCTGATTGCTCTAAGGGGTATATCACCCTAGAGCAGGTGGGTGTATTGCCATAGGGTAGTTGTTCTGCAATAGATCCTTCTACCATTGGGCTGAGAGCCAATACATGGGAGTAGATCCAATTCCAGGACTGAAGGGTAACCCAGAGACATAGTTTTGGGGTTTCCCCATACTCTATCCAACAGCAATTCTGGTTATTAGTGTGTTTTTTGTTCCACATTTTTCCTCTTATTTTATTCAGAATCTAAAATCTTGTCTGATGGTTGATATTCGTAGCTGGGCACCATTTGGTTCTTCTGGTCTAGCAATCCATCATATCTTTGGACTAATTGTTTCCACATGCCTCTGGTTTTCTTCACTCTTCTTTGCTTCAGGTGGGAGGAGACCAATAGATGCATCTTAGGTGACCACTCCAATACTTTTAAGACCCCAGTTGAAACTCACCAAACTAGGTAATGGTACAAGATTTTTATGTACTATGTTATGTCAACTGAGTTTGGTGTCCCCTGGGACCATGGTCCTAAGGTGACAGGCCTGAAAATTCTCTCTGTCAAGGAGTTTGGCTGTCTCACAGGTTACTCCAACTCTGTCTACTGTTACTTCTGCAATGTGTATGGCTAATTTTGTGGCACAAGTGCATATGTAAGTTTATCTTTAGCTAAATCTATCCTTGACTTGGGCACATTCCTGTTAACTAACCCCCACCTGATCTTCTCACTTGTCTCTGCATTTATCGGTAGCCTAGTGTTCGGTGTTAGTGGTCATGCAGTATTGTGTATATACTATTACTGGCCTCTGTTGTCTATATTTTATGTGCACATTTCAGTGTCCTTCCTTTCTCCAGTGTCATCATGCTGTTCACAGACTCTTTCCATACTGTCCTTCCCTTCACCCAAATCAACCTGTGACCCCCAATTAGTCTGAAATTTTCCCTTCACTTCCCTCCCGTTCCCAGTAACTTACAAAGGGAGTTTTCTTCCCTAAGTAAACCTTTCCTTGGCTTTTCAAATAATGGGTTCATACGCTGTTTGTCCTTCTGTGATTGACTTATTTCATTCAGCATAATGTCCTCTAAATTCATCCATGTTGTGAGATAACTCAGGTATTGTTGATTGTTCTTTATTATAGCATAGTATCCCATAATGTAAATGGACCATAGTTTGGATATCCATTCATCTGTTCATGAGCATTTAGGTTATTTTCATCTCTTTGTTATAGTGAATTGTGTTCCAATGCACATGGTTGTGCATGTGTCTGTTTCTGTCCTGTCTATCACCTCTTTAGGATATATTCTTAGTAATGGAATTGCTGGATCAAATAGTATTTCTATTTTCAGTTTTTTATGGAAATGCCATACCATTTTCCACAATGGTTGTATCATTTTGCAGTCCTACCAGCAGTGTATGAGAGTTCTAATCTCTCTACAGCCTCATAAGTATTTATTATTTTCTACCTTTAAACAAATAATATATATATATATTATTGTGATTTGG
>NW_006922827.1:128567-131011 GCF_000298275.1 Orycteropus afer afer | reverse complement strand
GGCAAGGTTGTGGTCACTGCTTGGTCACAGTCAGCTACTCAGAGGGACCAAATAGTTGTACCTGTGGGCTTGGGACCATAGTCGCAGGAGACCTCAAGATAAATTGGCATAACATACTATACAAAACACTGTTCCACCTTCTACTTTGGTGAGTAGCAACTGGGATCTTAAAAGCTAGCAAGATGCCATCTAGATGCAACGATGGGTCTCTCCTCATCCAGAGCAAAGAAGAATGAAGAAAACCATAATTCATGGAAACAATTGTTCTAGCGACTGGTACACCATCCAATCTGTAGCATATATGACTATGAGACCAGAACTAGATGGTGCCCAGCTACCACTGTCATCCACTTGGAAAGGGATCTATGTAGGAAATCCTTGATAGAGAGAGAGAACAATGTGGAACAAAACTCAAAATCATTTGGAATAAAAAAAATGTGGGGGATACCAGGTTTGCTTGTCTGATAGAGCCTGGTGGAACCACTGAGACTATGGCCCCTAGCTGTCCTTCAGGTATGGAATTGAACTCACACCCATGGTTTCCAGCCAAACAAAAGACAGGCATATGAGTTGAACATGTACCTGAGGTACATACACTCCTTGGAGAGAACAATCATGGGAGAAAGAAGGGCTGCTTTTGCACAGGGAGACTGCTCAGGGGGGCAGGAGTGCATGGAGGCATCTACACTGGGAAGAGGTAACTATGGGGAGGAAATGGGAGGGAAGCCTGTTGCATTGTGGTAAACTGTGGTCAACGTCCCCTTTGTTTCCAATTTTGCATTCCAATCACCAGTAATAATCAGCATATCATGATAGCATGTTTGGTGAATTTCAGACTGCAGAAGTTGGTAAAAGTCTTCAATTTCCTCTTCTTTGGCTTTTGTGGTTGGTATACACATTTGAATAATATTAGGAGCTTGTCTTCCTTGTAAGCACATGGATATTATCTTATTTCTGACAGCATTGTACTTCAGGATAGATCTTGAAGTGTTCTTTTTGATGATGAATGTGATCCCATTGTTCTTCATTTTGTCATTCTTGGCATAGTAGATCACATGATTGTATTATTCAAAATGGCAGAACCAGTCCTTTTCAGCTCACTAAAGCCTAGGATACTGATCTTTATGTGTACCATTTCATTTTTGACAATTTCCAATCTTCCTACATTCATACTTTGTACATTCCATGTTCTGACTATTAATGGATGTTTGAGCCATGCCACATCAGCAAATAGTAGTGGTCCTGAAAGCTTTACTCCATTTACATATTAAAATCAACTGTAGTTTGAGCGGGCAGCTTTTCCCCAGTCTTATTTTGAGTGCCTTCAAACATGAGGGGAGCTCTGGTGGCATAGTGCCTAAGGCATTTGACTGATAACCAGAAGGCTGGTGATTAAAACCCAACAGCCATTCCACAGAAGAAAGACTGGGCAATCTAGTTTACAGCCTCGGAAACCCAAAGGGGGTTGCTATGAGTCAGAGTCAACTCAATGACAATGAGTTTTCCCCACCCTCCCCCACAACCTGAGGGGCTCATCTTCTGGCACTATATCAGTGTTTTGGGGCTATTTATCAAGTTTTCCAGTAATATATCAGACAGTGTTTCACTGGTATTCATAAAGTTTACTGGCCATTTCTTTGGGAAGGGGATGGCCCCTTCATGTTTCCAAGTCTGTCTTAGTCTGGAAGCTCTGCTGAAAGCTGTCCATCATGGATGACCCTCCTGGTATTTGAAATACTGGTGGCATAACTTCCAGTCTCACAGGAACACACAAGCCACCACTGTACAACAAACTGACTGATTGGTGGTGGATTTTCATAGATAGGAAGGCTGATTATAGTGAAAATGTCAATACTACTCAAAGCAATCTCTATATTCAATACAATCCCAATCCAGATTCCACTAACATTCTTTAAGGACATGGACAAAGAAGTTACTAACTGTATGGAAAGAAACAGACCACATGTAAACAAAGGACTGCTAAAGAAAAAAAGTAAGTGGTCTTACACTTCCCAAACTCAAACCTACTATACAACCATAGTATTGAAAACAGTGTGGTACTGGTACAAAGATAGACAAAGAGACCAATGGGACAGATTCAAGAACCCAGAAATAGACCCATTCATCTCTGAACAGATGATCTTTGACAAAGGACTAAAGCCCATTAGATGGAGGAGAGATAGCCTCTTTAACAAATGGTACTTGCAAAATTGGATATCTACTTGCAGAAAAATGAAGCAACTTCTATACCTCACATCATACACAAAAATGAACTCAAGCTGGATCAGAGAATTAAATGAAAAGCCCAAAACCATAAAGTTAATCAAAGATAACATAGGGGCAAACCTTGGGACCCTAATTTCTGGGATAAATAGACTACCAAGCATAACACAAGCAGTGGAAAAGAAACCACAAGACTGGGACTTTTAAAAAATTAAATTCTT
>NW_006922827.1:126906-128467 GCF_000298275.1 Orycteropus afer afer | reverse complement strand
TCCAAACAATCCAAAACATGAGCAAAGTACATGAACAGACACTTTGCTAAAGAATATATATATACGTGGCCAACAAACACATGGGGAAATGCTCATAATCATTAGCCATTACAGTGATTCAAATCAAAACAATGAGATAACATCTCACCCCAGCAATAGTTGCAAAATTCAGCAAGACAGAAAATAAAAAATGCTTGTGAGGGTGTGGAGAGACTGGAACCCTCATACACTGCTGATGGGACTGTGAAATGGTACAGCAACTGTGGAAAATAATATGGTGTTTCCTTAAAAGATTGAAAATAGAAATATATTTGATCCAGCAATTCCATTGTTCTGTTTGCCATCATAGATATCCCTCCTTGGGTTTCTGAGGCTGTGCTACTATGGAAGTAGATTGCCCAAGCTTCCTTCCGAGGAGTGGCTGGTGGGGTAGATTGCCCAAACTTCCTTCTGAGGACTGGCTGGTGGGATTTGAACCACCAGGCTTCTGGTTAGCAGTTAAATGCCTTAGGTACTATGCCACCAGAGCTCTCCTAAAAAGGTGAGAGACAGGACAAGAATAGACATACACATCCACACTCATTGCAGCACAATTCACTGTAGCAAAGAGATGTAAAGAACAGATTTGGTGCACTGAACCCAATAACCAAAAACCAGAGGAATTGTGGGATGGCATCAAGAACATCATCCATGAAGAAAGCAAAAGGTCCTTAAAAAGACACGAAAGGAAGACATGTCCAAATTGGATGTCAGAAGAGACTCTGATACTTGCCCTTGAACAGGAAGTAGCTAAAGCAAATGTAAGAAATGGTAATACAAGAGAATGCAATAAAAGGTTTCAAACAGCTGCTTGAGGAGACAAAATCAACCATTATAATGAAGTGTGCAGAGACCTGGAGTTATAAAACCAAAAGGGAAGAACATGCTCAGCATTTCTCAAGCTGAAAGAACTGAAGAAAAAAAATCAAGGCTCGAGTTGCAGTATTGAAAGATTCTATGGGCAAAACATTGAATGATGCAGGAAAGATCAAAAGAAGAGGGAAGGACTACAGAGTCATTGTACCAAAAATAATCAGTCAATGCTCATCCATTACAGGAGGTGACTTGTGATCAAGAATCAATGGTATTGAAGGAAGAAGTTGGAGATGCACTGAAGAAATTGGTGAAAAACAAGGTTCCAGGAATGGAGATGTTTTAACAAATGGGTGTTGTGCTGGAGGTACTTGTCTATGCCAAGAAATTTGGAAGACAGCTACCTGGCCAGCTGACTGGAAGACATCTATATTTGTACCCATTCCAAAGAAAGTGATCCCACAAAATGTGGAAATAGAACAATATCTTTAATAGCACATGCATATAAAATTTTGCTGAAGATAATTCAAAAACTGTTGCAGCAGTATATTGATAGAGAACTTCCAGAAATGCAAGCTGGATTCAGAAGGGGTCAGGGAACGAGGGGTATCATTGCTGATGTCAAAGCAAAGAATACCAGGAAGATGTTTACTTGTGTTCTACTGACTATGGAAATTAATCCCACTGTGTGCATTATAACAAATTATGT
>NW_006922827.1:124561-125300 GCF_000298275.1 Orycteropus afer afer | reverse complement strand
CCATTCCCTGGAGATGGATATTATGCTTGGTAAAGTGGAGGATCAGGGAAAAAGGGGAAGGCCCTCAATGAGATAGATTGACATGCTGGATGCCACAATGGGCCCAGGTATAGCAGGGGTTCTAAGTTTGGTGCAGGTCCTGGCTGTGTTTCATTCCATTGAACTAAGTTCACTGTGATAGAAAGCTGACTCAAAGGCACCTAACAACAATAATTCATGAATATGCATGTTTTCCCATTTATGTAGGTCTCTTGTAATTTCTTGTAGAAGTGTTTTGTACTGGGGGTGGTTTGTTTTTGTATAGACTTTTGTGTCCCTGGTAAGATTTATTCCAAAATAGAAGAGACATTCCTCAACATAATAAAGGGCATCTATGCAAAACCAACAACCAACATTATTCTCAATGGAGAAAGGCTGAAACCATTCCTCTTGAGAACAGGAACCAGACAAGGATGCCCACTATCACCACTTCTATTCAACATTTTACTGGAAGTCCTAGCCAGGGCCACAAGGTAAGAAAGGGAAATCAAAGACATCCAGATTGATAAGGAAAAAGTCAAACAATCCATATTTGCAGATAATATGATCCTATACTTAGAAAACCCAAGAGACTTAGTAAAAAATCTACTGGAACTAATTGAGAGATTTAGCATGGTGGCAGGATATAAGCTCAACATCCAAAAATCAGTTGGATTCCTCTACACCAGCAAAGAGATTGCTGAAGAAGGAATAAGGAATT
>NW_006922827.1:121806-122290 GCF_000298275.1 Orycteropus afer afer | reverse complement strand
GTGCACCCAAGAACATGTATAGGGTTGGCACACAGTGGTCCAATAACTTTATGTGTATGATCTGAATTCCCAGGTGTATAATGGGGCTGACAATGGGCAAGGTTGTAGTCACTGCTTGGTCACAGCCAGCCACCCAGAGGGACCGAGTAGTTGAACCTGTGGGCTTGGGACCATAGTTGCAGAGGACATCAAGCTCAATTGGTGTAACAGACTACACAAATCATTGTTCCACCTTATACTGTGGGTAGTAGTGACTGAGATCTTAAAAGCTTGCAAGCTGCCATCTAGATGCAACAATAGGTCTCTCCTCATCCAGAGCCAAGAAGAATGAATAAAATCAAAAATTCATGGAAAGAATCAGTCCTAGTGACTGGTATACCATCCAATCTGCATTATATGACTACGAGACCAGAAGAAATAGACAGTGCTCGGCTATTATTTTCAATCACTTGGAAGAGGATCTTTGTAGGAGATCCTGGATAGA